>NC_133217.1:10645490-10945490 GCF_040436345.1 Pagrus major | reverse complement strand
TATTTAAAAAAAAACTAAAAACTAAATTACAGCTTTAACATGTTAATTGTTAGCTTTAATTATACGATCAACTACTAAAAAAAAAAATACAACACTTTCCCCAACTGTATTCAAATTTCTGTTTCAACTGAAAATGAATCCTTTTGCACAAGGTGCAGAGGAGCATCGCCTTTATTAAACTGCAACTAACCTTCATTAGTCACCCATTATGTAGGCGGAGGTGGGAAGAAAGAGAATTTTTCATTGGTAGATAAAAAGCTTTATACAAGCTTTCTGCCTGCTTTGCAAGATGAGGCAGAGGTGAGCTAAAATTATTAATGCAGATAATATTATTTTGTGTCTGTGATTTACATGAGCTACGTCATTTCTGTGTCTTTTCATGTTATGTTTTATAAAAGAGTGAAGGTGCAGTAACGAGGGACACTTGGACAAACTATGTAGCTGTGTGTCTTCCGCATTTCGTAAAACAATTTGACCTGGTACTGACCTCTTGAGGGGGACATCGCCCGTCTGCTCATCAACGAAGTCCTGCTTGAGCTCCTCGGGGACATCGCTGTCGCTGTCGTAATCTTGATACACACTCTTCTCCAGTTCATCTGACTCGTACTTGAGAAACGGGCAAGAGAAAGATCAGATGAATGTCACGGGAGAGAGAGGCCAATGCAGGATACAGCACGCATGAATTGAGTAAAAGGGATAAAACAAAGTCAAAGTCTCCCCAGTTCTGAAAGGAAAGTGTGGAAAATTGATGCTGTGGGGAAATCGTGTCACTGTTGTTAATCAGATAACACCCTTTAATGAAAGGTCCATGAAGGTTTTAAAATAACGGGAAATACAAACCAGAAAACCAAATTGTGTTGAATAGCTGAGATTAAATCATTTTATTAACATTTTACTGAAAAGGAAGTGTCACATCTCAATCTTTTATCACCAGTGGGCGCATTAACCATGAAACAACTTTCTTCAGGAGGAAAAACAGAGTTTGGTTAAACCTCCCCCGGAAGACAATATTTTCTTTGTCCTTAACTTCAAGCTCAACATAACAGCCATATAGAGAGGATTACAAGCTTAAGAGTGATCCAGGCTAGGGCTCCTGCATGCCTAATAGGTTAGATATGTTAGATGCAATATTGCGTTTCATGTTGAGCCTGAAAGGAAAACATACAGATAGAAAAAAAAGAGAGGGCAGTGTGTTGCACCACCTTTATTATTTATTTATTATTAAGAGTAATACTGTTTCAAAAAACAGGCCTTGCAGGAAAACCTAACGGATTTGGGACTTTTCATTGGTTTTCTTCTCTCTCTTTTATTTGTGGTGTGACAACATGTCAGAGCTGAGGAGTGCCATATGAGACTTACAAGCATTCATACAGAAGTTGTTATTTCATGTCGACCCTCGACTCAAGACCATGAAGCCAGAGTAGTTAGTGCAACAGTTTCCCGTCAACGAGGCGAGACATTTGTGTGTGTGATGACGAAGACTCGAAATCTCCTCAAGGAACAAGAGGACCCTGACTTTAGACAATCGTAGCTGCCAACAGGGCCTTGCTAACGCACAGACTGGGATGTTTGTAATTCTCCTCAAGACAGCAGCCACTGTTGGTGTGTTGTTTAGTATAATGGTTGCCCATTATGTTTTCACACATAGATTTTGTCAGGCAAGCAAAAGTGCTTGTTTTTCAGGTGTTGGACAAGACAAGAGGCTTACACTCCCTCCCCAAATCAAGCTCATCTGGTCTCTTCTTGGTCTGAAGATGAAGTTGCACAAAGTATACTGATTAATGTGCAATGAAACCGGCTCTCGGAGACGGAGAATAGCGATTTCTCTTCTCTGTCAATTATGTATGGTGCTAAAGTGGCAGGCCGGGTAGTTTTACTGGACAACATAGACTGCCGGGAGAAGGGAACGGCAGTAAACGTTTCTTTTCAGGTCAACTGCTGCCTTTTTATATTTAACTCGTAACAGAGTAGAAAATGTGCTTCTAAGAAATAAAAAAATATTCCAATACTGGAGTGATGGATTATAAATGCTCCACAAAAAGAGCATACTAGGGAGTGATTCTTTGGTGAGAAAAATGACTTAATGACATCGATGCTTTGTTATTACATACAACTCTACTCTTAAGTTATAATTCATCCAGCTGCTTGATCTACCCACACAGGTTACATTTGCTATATAACAGCTTTTATTGCACGTCAGACAATGTGTCAAACTGCTATAATAATCATGGCAGGTTCTGCACTGCTGGCCCTACAAGTTGTTACGGCCCTGGTGGGGACAGCTTGAAGGCTCCTGTAAACCACTTAATGACCCACAGTTATCATGTCTCAATTGATCAACTTGTCTCTTTGGAAACTCGTTTGGGGACAACAGGCACCATGTAGCCTTGATAATTAGAAGTACTTGTGTATGATGACGTGATCTGTACACAGTCCACATTGTATTTGATGAACAATAATAAATCAACACAAATCCCACTGTGCTTGAGCTTTAATACGCTTTTGCAGCTGTTTGAGTGACTGGGCAACACACATCTCACACTAACACAAGTAATTACACATTTTTAAGCAGGAATCAATTGGAAACATGGTTCTTCGTCACTTACCCCGTTAGATGCCAGCACGTCCTCCGTTTCCTCCTCTCTGTGCTCGGCGGGCATCTCAAAGGGGTTTCCCTCCTGAAGGTACTGCTGGAACAGAGACAGCTCCTCCTGAGCCGGGCCGGTCGAGGACGTGGCCTGTCTGCTCGGGGAAACGGACGGAGAACGACACTGACCCATGAACTTAAATTCCTGGATTGGAGAGGATGGGAACAAAAATTTGCAAATTATTAATGGCTGCACCTGCAAATTAGCAATCCTGAATGGGCAGAAAACATGTTTTGCTTTGGGCTAAAAGGCAACAAACACAAGCAAACTGTCTGCTTGCAATGCCAATTGCTTGTTCTCATAATTTTTCTGTTTGTTCCCTTTCAAGTCATTGACCTTCAACAATGGGCTGTCCTTGAGGCTGTTGATGTGTAGCTGTATCAAACCACCCTGTATATTTTATTATTCATTGGGAAATGCTCCAAGTTCATTAACTGAAAACACTTCAAATGGATCGTCCCTGCACTGGGATGTAGTTTTGAGAAGAAACTGACAGAGCAACAACATTGATAGGAGACAGACTCAGCAATCAAAATCTGGGCATGACTCCCAATTTAGAATATAACGACAACCAAATAATAAGAATTTCAAAGTGGTAAGAATAGTATTGCTCTGATATCAGCACATTTTAATCCATTTTCAGTTGTATTTTGTACATGGTAAATGTTATTTTCAAGAGAGGTCATTCTTTTTTAAAAATGATGAGTCCAATCCAATGACTACATGTACTACATATCTATGTATGTCTCATAGTACTAGCAGCATGTTAAAATCCTATACAATGTCAGTGCCCAGTGGGATTTAAAGGGTTAAAGTCCCAAAAAAGCAATGTCTCAGCTGGATATCTGAAAAAAGCATGCATTCAAAAAAGCAGGCTTTAATGTTTTTTTGTTTTTACATCAGCCAGGCCTTTATGCACAGCGCCTATTTACCATCAAGTAATGCAGACCTACAAACTTCTCATGGCGGTGGGTTTTATTATGAAGATTCTTTGGCATGTGTGTTTGCTGCAAAATGTTCCCAAGCATGAAGGGAAAAACAAGACGTGTGAGAAAATGAAAAATCAGACTTTGAATTAACTCCATTTATCTTTCTGACATCTCTTCCTTTCCATTCATCATTTCTGCTTCTAGGTGAACTGAGCATGAACATGTGGTGAGCACAATGATCTTTCCTTTGAGCTGTTATAGTACATATCCAAGGGACACCTACAATGATTTGGCTTGGATGTACTGTATATTATCTATTTTAGGTTGTGATGTTCAGGGTTTTATTTTTAACTGCTGCTCATCCGTGTGTGAAATAAAATCCTCTAACATACACACCACATGGGAAAAGAGCTGTTTTATCGTCTTCAGTGTTATATAACTTTCTATGAACTTCCCTCCTCCTATGTTGATACGCAGGTTTGCACACACACACCCACATACACAGAAATCATTGATTAGGATTCCCTGCGCTTCATATCCTTATGCAAATTTCACAGTGGCGGGGTGGGTGATGAGTGACAGTGTAGAATAAATTAATGTTAGGGTCGCTTCACTCTCTCGCCTCAGTGATAGGATTCTTACTCACATGAAGCTGGGCGATGTTAAAGTTAGACTTAACCGGGCACAGCTCCCATGTCTCGTTTTCCAGAAACATCCTCAGCTCTTCCAGTCGGGCCCTGAGAGGTCGAGAAGAGATGAAAGGGAATGGGGATGACGGAGAAGAGTAAAGAGTTAGAACCCAGAACATTAGTCCATTCCTGACCTGGTGCCATTTCGTATATTCGGCATCTCCTGTGTTCTGAGAGCCCTGATTAAATGTGCTGTAAAGGTCACTGATGCGCAGTGAAAAGGAAGAAGTGTCTATGTGTGGTGTGAGTGTGAGATGTATCACAGCTCAAGACAGCCAACCTGGTCATATATTGGGCCTTTTTCTGTGTGAAATGTCTGGGGGTGTGTTGACGTCAAACACAGTGGTACTTTGTCTTACTTGTCTTAAAGGTGCTTGAAAAATGAGGAGTGACAGAATGTGAAACAACATTGAGAGACAGAGCAGTGTTGTGGTGCAGAAATAAAGAAGGGATATCAAATGACTGACTTCAACGTTGTACATTAGGCTCAGTGAACTTTATTCAAGCAGTCCATTTTGCGTCAATTCTCAGGAGTTATGTTGCTCCAATGTGATGCATCAACAATTAAAGGGACATTAAAACTTTGAAAACATTTCAATCGCTCAGAGAAAATGAGCACTGATGGCACAGCTCTTAGATATTTATCATATCTGAACCCTGACAATGTCATTATGTCCTTTGCACCCGCAGGCCAACAATACACCCACTGCGATGACTGAGTGTGTAACTGCTGGCAGATGACAGACAAAGTTCACTGATGGGTAATCTCTTTGGGTGTGACACCCGGGTGGAAAATGAATCAAACGTAATGTAAAGATGATGCACACTGGAAGCCTCCTGGCCAACAGTGTGGATGTGTATGTGTGAGCCTTCATTATGTTATCTGGTGTCAACCCCCTCCTCTCCTCTCTTTCTGTCACCTCTTACCCTCTCTTTCAGTTCTGATAACTATCTCACACAGAGATCACCTTTAATCTAAATATGTATCCCATCACGCCTCTGTGCCCGCCTCCTTTGCAATTTTGTGTCACAGGAATAAAGCTTGTCAGGACTGTGATATTTAAGAATCTTATCAAAGATTTTTGACAGGCAGTCACAACGGTGATCAAGGCAAATCACCTCAGATGATGTGTCTGTGTGGGAGCATATGAATACATATTCATGTGCTTGGCAGGGGGTTATGTAATCAAGAAGTCATGTGCTCCCAGTTCAGTGAGTGTTACAGTATAATTATACGTCTACTCAAAGCGGGTTATGCTGTGATCAGGGTACAATCAAGGCAGCCAGTGGTTGTGACTGTGTGACAACCTGCTGTCCAAGAATCAGCTTCATCTACCATATGTCAGATCCATGTACTTGACATGTCAACCCTATCAGCGTAGTGAAAGAACAGCAATGACATTTAATTGTCACATGACCTAGGTAATGATCCAGAAGCGATAGAAACATTTTACCTGTGATAGTTTTTAAAGTAGTTGACACTCTGCCGTTTGATGGACTCCTGCAGGACCTCTGACTTACTGCCACAGAACTCCTCACCCACCTGCATTAACCTGGAAGAGAGAGCGAACACAACATGACAGAGACACATTGAATCAAAGTAATTTTTTTAGCCAATTACGCAAGCATACAAAGAATGTGTCTTGGCATTTGCTGCACAAGCACAACATGAAAAAATACAAATAGAAACAGCATAATAAATAGCTAAATTTAACTGCAAAAACATTAAAATTACATAAAAATTGGTGGTCACTATAATCAAAGTGTGACGTTTAAATGAGTTTAGTTTGAGCGTGCATGTGCTGTAAACAAAATCAATGAAAATTGTCTTTTTGGACAGGAGAATGTGTGTATGTGTCTGTCTAAGTGCGTTTGCATAATTTGAGTCAGCGAGTAAATGACTGAGTGAGAGTGTATTGTGAGAAACAAGAGGGGCATAAAAAGAGAGCCTGCATGTGAAAGTAGATCAATCTGAAAATGAAAAGACAAGAAGGAAAGAGAGACAGCAAAGATAATGAAGATCAATTAACGGAGAAGAGGATGAGCTGGCTGCCCGGGTCCTGTGGCGTACCTGCTGATGACATCCAGCACCACTATGAAATCGTCGTATTTGAAGTTGGACATGTCTGTGCCCAGGATGTAGGCTTTCACTTTCAACTGGACATCCTGAGGAGAGAATGGTGAGGTAGAGGGGGATTTAGGAGGAGAAATTGTGATTGAGCAACTCTAAGTTGAACAGGAAACTAAAAAAAAAAAAAAAACTGGCAAAGGAAGGCAGAAGAGACATGCTCAGACTAGGGAAGTGTGTGATACGCTGACTAGTTGATTATAGATTACACTGTGCTCAGTTTTGACTGTTTTTTCAGTTTAAGCTTATGTTTAAACAGCAGGACAGTTACTTGTTAGGAACATCCCTGACTCAGACAGTGCAGAGACAGACAGAGAGAATTCTTTCTGACCTGCCAGATCCGCGTCAGTCCGTGCTCTAGCTTCTTTTTCACGTAGCTGCGGTCCACCACCGACTCATCAGACTCAGCGGCTGCTGCTTCATCTAGGGAGACAGAAGGATTAAAATCTAACAAGAAGAGTGGAGCCCAACAGATATATCGGTCTGCTGATATGCCCTTTCACAGATATATCCCTATATATATATCAGTATTGTGTCCGGTATTGTGATATGAAAACTATTTTCACAGATTATAATGTTGGAATTGCGTGTTTTTCAAAAATTGTCTGACAAAACAAAAAATTATATGTAAAAAATGTCAAATACAATGATTTCACAGGCTTTAAATATTAATATATGCTGTATAAAGGATATCAGCCAATACATCAATATCAGAATTTTTACAATTCCTTAATAGTTAGTATTAATTAATTAGTATCAGCCCCAAACATCCAGTATCGTCAGGCACTAAACAAGACTGATAAAATTCTATTTCGCCTTATCCATTTTATTCCTCTATTGTTTGACAGTGGCCATTTCAGCATGAACGGAATGATTTAATCTACCCATTTCAATGGATATATGCACAATGATGCATGAGCCGACTGGATCCGAATATGTACCAAAGTCAAAAAAGACCATTCTTATGTTTGATGAGGAAGCAAATGAAAAATATCCCTTTGATAATGGTAAAATGTGATTCCTCAGGTGTATTTTAATACGAACAGGGGAATGTGGTGTAGTTGATCTGCAGATTTAAAACGTTTGAATATTGTCAGAGACCAGCATTGTTGATTGGACCATATAGACAGGCTGAGTTTAGCTGGAGTCTCTATGAGACTTTCTGCACAGAAGTGGGTGTCAACCAGCTCCTGATGGGAGAAAGACTCTTTCAAGTGAGGAAAGACTGACAGCGACCTGGATCACAATAGGACAATACTGGAAGCCACTTAAATAAGGTATTATGGTCCTGTTCACGGTCAGGCAGCCAGAAAATGAAACCAACATCTCCAAGTGAACGCAGTTCCTCCTCTAACATCAACTCACTGTCCTCTCTTCTCTTAGTTTTGTTTTTTTTCTTGTCACCGGACAGACAGAATACCTGACAGTACAGACGCTGCAGAGGCTGTAATGTCATAGCAGCTGCAATACTTTCCCTTGGCTGAAAATTGCTTCAATCAGTCTCAGGCTGCTCGCTCCGTTTGAAGTGAATCTCTAGGAAAGCCGGCAGCAGTGAGTCGCAAGTAAACTAGCAGGTGGCTTTCAATCCCATAATAAATTCCTTCAATGTATTGGGAAGAAAGATATGGGGACTCAGCTTGGTCATGTATTACCTCACTGGTTAATCTTGGTTTGTCTTTTGTTATTTGGCATAATATACCAAGAAAACCCCTTTTTTTAAATGAGTAAGTGCCACAATTTTTACATTAACAGCAACACTATGTAACTTTCTGCAGAAAGATTTGAGTTTCTTTCCATCTATCCATCCATCATCTGTAACCACTTATTCTTGGAGGGTCGCAGGGGCCTGAGTCAATCCAAGCTAATATTAGGCGAGCGGCAGGCTACACCAGTCTTGTGCCCAGGTCATCAAGCAATCAAATTCAAATACCGAACTGGGTCTTTGGCATAGGTCCTGAACCATTAACCCAAAGCACTGGTATTCAGATCTGGGAATTAGACTCAATAATTAGCTATCTTTCTCCAGAATTACTTTAAAAGTTACATAGTGTTGCTTTAAATATATGCTCTATATACTTTTTCCTTGTTTATTTTCCTACAGGATATCAATAACATCTTAGATGTAAAAATTAAATTACTTGTTCCATGAAAAAAATACTGACTCTTGTATAACGTGATGTTAATTTTGTTGTTTGTGTTCAGGAAATGAAATTATTTTCAATTTCTCCACTCTACAACAGGGCAAGCTGCCAGGGTCAGCTGCAGGGCAACTGTCCTCTAAGGGATTTAGTGTCTCATGGAGTGTTAAAAGGATGGATGCTTGCAGATATGACCTTAATCCTGGCTCTCTCTTTAGGAAGAAAGGCCTTCCTACCAAATGCAGCACCCTGATAACTACCTAAAACTTTACTGAACGACATTCACCGCAGTTCCTTGCATAATACCCCAAATGTCAAGTCAAAGTTAGGGCTAAATATTAAAAACAAAGGATTTAAATTGATTATTTTTTGACAGATATTGCGAAATGAGTCACAATTTTAGTGAGTCATTTTCACTGGAAAAATGAAAAATGATGGCAATGTTACTTTTCCTGCAGTTTATATCAAACAAGCATGTTCCCTTACGTCTGGAGAATGTGAGTTGTAGGCTAGGGCATCTCTGCAGCACCACAATTCTACATTTATATTGATATGCTAGGACACATTTGACCTTTATCAAAGCACTGCAGCGGCTGCGATTTGGTTATGCACTTGACCATATTGCAATTTCGATAATATTTTTGATAAACTGCTGTGATCAAAATACATAATCATGCCTTTGTAAGCAGGAGGAAAAACATATAACTCTGGTCAAGTCTGTATAGACAGAAGCCAGAGTAACAAAATGCTTAAATTCTGCTGCAGTATCTGTTATTCAAGTTCCTCTTCACTTCTGGTGAAAAGGCATTCTCTTCAAGTATTGGACAAGAATGTATATTTACAGGCAAACAAAACAATTTGTCGAATTCATCTCCATGTGCGCAAATCACGGACAGGAGCACAGATTACTGATGAGAAAGACATTCAAGAGGCAAAAATTTCCAGGATTCAGTCTTCAGCACGAAACATAAATGTGTCACTGACAGAATACGTGTGGATCTCGTTGTGTTTGAGATCACACACACTGCCCGTCATTAACCATTAAACCAGATGATGGTTAGACACATTAGTCAGAGAAAACAAGAGAGACGGGCATGAATCACGGGTAGTGTTTTTCTTACTCCGAAGCAGCGGGATGGTTGAAAGACCAAAAATCTTAAACACACAAACACATAATTTAACTCAGCTTGTCCCAGACATCCCCAAGCTGTAGTCAAAACAGAGTCAGTGTACACAGATCCTGCTGGGCGAGACGTTGGTCTTATGAGCGTTAGCCATTTTGTCTGTTTTTAAAGCAAGTAAACTATTCAAATATGCCACATTTTTCAGAAAAAGGAATGATATTCAATCACAAGACTGCATATCAAATATTTAAATTCTTGGAACCGACAATCGATGGCAATAGGGGTGTTCTCATAGTCGCACACCGCAGAGCAAAAAGCACACCCATTAAAAAAAGTACAAACATAAATTGTGTTACACCCACACACTATGTACTGCATATCTAATTACATAAACATAATGAGAGAGAGCAAGGGAAAGAGCAGGACCAGTTAATGAAAGTTTCCAAAACCAAGATGCTGTGAGTGAGGAGTTAGTGAGCCCAGAGAAAACCAAAAAAATAACAGAAAATGAACAAAAATGCTGTATAGAGACCTGAAATAAAGAATTTTTAAAAAGAAATAAATAAAAGAAAAATCCACACCCCAAGACTTAAGAAGTGCTGTATTCGTGTTCAGTGGGGATCAGTGAACCAGCATCAATCAAAGCTCCTCTGAAACCTTTGAGTCTGCGCAGGGATTACTTTATAGTGATACAGGCGAAAAAAAGGACAAAAAGAGAAGCTGTAAAAAGCAGCGGGGTGTTCAGGTGTGACACAAATATACGGAAGGGGGAGCACACAAGGAGGTGTTTGAGCCGATATTTCCGGAGGAACTACAACCCTGATTCCCAAAAAGTTGGGACGCTGCGTAAAACATTAATAAAAACAGAACCAACCCAAGCACATGTAGCATTATCCTTTATACAATCATGTGTTTTACAGTGGTAAATCTCATCCCATCCTTGCTTGCTAATGACTGAGCCATTCGAGGTTGCCCCTTTCATAACCCAATCATGATACTATCACCTGTTACCAATGAACCTGTATACCTGTGGAATGTTCCAAACAGGTGTTTTTTGAGCAATTCATAACTTCACAGTCTTTTGTTTCTGGAATCAAATTCAGAATAAGCATATAGGTATTTACAAAAAGCTGATGCGGTGAAACATTAGATAAATTGTCTTTGTACTTTTTCCAATCGAGTGTGTGTCAAAAAGGATTAGCAAATTATCACATTCTGTCTTTTCTATGTTTTACACAGCGTCCCAACTTTTTAGGAATCAGGGTTGCACATGACGTTCTTGACATATGACACATCTTTCACGCCATGCTCACAACACAGGCTCCTACGACTGTTTACATTTTAACAGTGCAATTACATCGACTGTATTCTATACAGGTGATAGATGGAACAGACAGAAGTGTTGGAGCCAATATCCATGGGTTGCTACCTTCATGTATTATCAAATATACCTGTGTTCAATTGCATTCTCAAAGGGCTCCTAAACCCATTTAAGTGGATCCAACAATGTTAAAAGATGGCAATAATAACTTTGGTGAGTAGGGAGTACTGCTGAGTACTGTGCTCCACAGGGAAGGCCATATCCACTGTCTTCACACACCTTGAGAATAAAAACAACTACAGCTACATCAGCATGCTGTTTGTTGACTTCAGCTCAACATTCAATACAATCTCATCCATTAAGTGAGAGATCTGCACAGAGCCTGAAGGATACTGAAAGGCAACACCCATACCACCAGACTGCAGAGCAGCTTCTTTTCTCAGCCTGTGAGACACCTAAATACATCCTCTGCACTCCACTGTACAAAATAGTGTGTTTTCCCTTTTTTTCTCTGTCATGTTGCATAAAGGGACACCACCCTGGTGTCGCAAAATTACAACAAAACGAACATTTACTTTTACCTTCATATGTGAAAAAAGTTGTATAACACCTATTAAGGCTCCAAAGGGAGCTGCACGAAATCTGATAAATTGCCTCAATTGATATCACTTGAGTCACAGTTTGAAGACTGAAGACTACAAGTTTGAAAAATCTAGGGCTTACCTGGGTTTACCAGAACTCGGCAGTCCGCTTCATCTCAGCTTGAGGCTAGCGTTACATTTGCCGCTAATAGCATAAAACACTGCACTTGCATTGTGGGCAATGTAGGTGCCAAGAATGTATGGAAAACAAAGACTATGTCTGGTTCTGTTACATTGATTTTGATTGTTTCATTTTTAAATGTCCATTCGATGTCCAGCAATGTTAAGCAAGTGTGGTAATAAATTGCTGGAACACTTTTAGCCGTGGTTCATCAATCATCATTTAAACGTTTACCTCACTCGTAGCTGATCACCTCTGTGAAAAAGTCCTCTGCAGCATAGCACATCTTACTAGGTTTATCTAATCTGTTGTTCTTTTTTTAATACACTCTGCATGTCGGACAGCACTTTACCCACAGGGTTTGTGCTAATCATACTGCGAGACAGACAATTAGAAGCAGAGAGGATCTGCTCAGCCTTACCACGGATCCTAACAGATGGCTCAATACACCAAACAAGAGAAAAATCCTCAAGAGGAATTCATGTCAAGTTTTATTTGCTGCAACAGCTCGGAACAATGGGTTTCCCTTCCACATCATTAATGGGTAACCCCATGCTTCAGATGGTCCACCATAATTATTGTCCCTCTTAACAATAAGTCTAGCCTAGCATGAGTTCAAACAATGTATCCTATTGAAGTGAAAAGAAAACTGCTGACTGGGTTATTAAATCATCTGTTTCAAGTCAACTTGCTTAAGATGTTTTCTAGAATCAAGTACATTTTGAAGCAATTTTCTCACTGAATTTGCATTATTTATTTTAAAACCATATTAATCATATATGTTGAATATGAAATTACGTTTAAAGACTAGTGTCAAACAGTTTTACGCCAACTTCAACGATACAGATTCATATATTAAGTTGAGATGGTCAAGTGTGTCTTATCCCCAGGGAGGGGGACAGCTTCTCCTGTCCAAGAATGGATAGTGGTCGTTTAGAGCACCAGACCGGTAAGATTATATGGCGGACAAGGAGATACCACTTTCATAACAGTGGATCGAATTTAAATTCTGGCCAGCACGAATATCTCTGAACCAAGCCTTGTCAAGGACGTTTATCTTCTCCTCCTACCAACTGATTGTAATCATCACACTCAGAAATGGATGTGACCCTGAATGATACACCTCAGGCTTTTCCTTGGTGTTTCGATTTGAAATATATGGTGTTCTCATTCATCTCAGATTCCTCCCTTCACAGGGCTCGTCCTCATGACGCATTTTAAATCCTAGCTCTTCCCATCTTTGCAATTTACCTCCACAGCCACTTATGTCATATTATAGTCATTACTAGCCATGAGCAATAATTACATGGTGGAAGGGTTTAATCAAACATGTGTGGGAATTTCACTTGAAGTTTTAAACTGGTGTATTTCAAAAACTGTCCTTGAAACCCCCGTAACACTGGTTGTAATTTGAATCATTAATTGGGACGGAACTGGTGCATATAATTGCATCATTCGCTAAAAGACAAAAGAACAGAGGGTTTGAGAAACATTGTGACATGGTGACTTGACATATCTTTGTTCCATTTAATGAGCACTAGGGTAGCGAGAGTTAGGGGGTGGGTGGACGAGTGAACAAATAAATTTAGCGAAGACCAAGTCAAACGGAGCTTGAGAAGCCTGGGAGCCCTGACAAAGGTGAGACAGTAATGATTGTGACCGCTGAATGGCTATGTAAACAGAAAGTCAAAGAAGATCAACAACTAACTGAATAGTTTCTTCCTGTCGCTTCTGCAGTTAGCAATCCCCTCCCTCCTCTCTACCTCACAACACTTGCACGACTATTTTCTTTTTTCGAGGCAGCTCTTTGCCTCTTTCTTTTCCTTATGCATTTTTCATCACCTGGCCTGTTTGGTAGTATAAGCTGTCACCGGGAGCGCTGGAATTTGTAACTTTACCTATTCTGCTATTGCCGTGTAGGTACCAGAACAAGAGGATCCTGCTCTCTTAGCGTTCCCCGAGCACACAGGTCTCTTTATGGAGTTCTCTGTCCTGATTGGA
Organism: Pagrus major; assembly: GCF_040436345.1. Lineage (NCBI taxonomy): Eukaryota > Metazoa > Chordata > Actinopteri > Spariformes > Sparidae > Pagrus > Pagrus major. The sequence goes on along the minus strand of NC_133217.1, from coordinate 10,931,750 downwards.
TAAAGTGAGCACGGACACCACAATTTTTTTTTCACCATTTGTCCTCTTTAGCACCAAATTTTGAAATGTTGAAATTAATTCCCTGATACTCTGCAGCTGTTGTCAGTGCAGTTTGTGTAACTGCCAACTCCCACTGTTGAACCAGTGAGGGTGTAGACAGCCTCCCCAGGTTAAACCCATCCTCGATAATGGTTATTAAAAAAGTGGTACTACAGAGAGGGAGGAAAAGAAAAATGATAGGGAAAGTCAACCCCTGCCATCCGTAGGTGGTAACCAGTGTTGACCTTTGGTGGCATTGTATGTAACAGCCGTCTCAGTGACTCACAGGACAAACACGCACACAGGCCTTACTTCCCTGCTGGTTTTAAATTATGACTAATAAAAGAGCAGCATGTGCATGACTTTGAATAAATCTGTAAAGGTTTCGCACAGAAAAGCCAAAACACAGCTTGCAGTTTCAGGATGTTATAATACAATCTAAACAGAAGCAAATAGTGGACAGTTTAAAGGATAAATGACTGATTTTGGGGGGTTTTAACACTGTTGGAAATATTTGGGCTCATGTAAGTATACAACTCAATAAAACACAGTATATAACACAGGTTTAGTCATTTTCAGACATTTTAATGCAGATATGTAATATATAATGTCTTTAACCTGTTCTTATTCTAAAATGTATGTAAAATGAATGAAAGGTTATAAGCTGAATTTTTTTCAAGCAGTCAAAAGCTCTGCAAGTGCTTCTGGTATTAATCTATAGGAGATTTAATTTTCTCGGCTAAAATTTCCAATGCAAAAAAAAAGCCTGCAGATGACCTGTAACTGCCCCAATTAGCTGCAAAACACAAAGGGTCCACATCATATAGTCTTACATGGTCCAAGTTAGATAACAATATCACTGATGATGGACACTTCACACCTATTTTTCTGAACATATATCCAGGCACCTGGCAGATGACATTTCATGATCTCAAAATACCCGTCTGAGAGTAACAGGGGTCAAACTTTGCACATATAAAATAGTTAAAAAAACAAGGGATTATATACCGTATTTGAAATCTCATCGCTCCATGATACATCAATCACCATCGACAAATTCAGTTTTTTTTATTCACATGCTAACCTTAATGTGCTGAAGGGCTTGCAAATAAATCAAATTACTGTATACATGTGATCTGTATGCAGACTGAAAATAATGAGAACAAAATTGGATAAGATTGGTGCTACCTCATATAGACACAGGGGAAGGGAGTATGCATGTATAAAAAGTATGATTAAATGGGTCAATCAAAAAGAAAAAATTGCAATATGTACTGGGAGAGGGGTTATTTCACATCTTGCTCTGCAGGTTACTTTATATGCTATGTTACCGCTGAACATCAATGAGGTGTGAAGGCCAATTCTCACCGCTGAAAACAGATTCTTTTCTTTATCATAGCAGAGCAGGCAGCCTCCATACAGCTCAATATTAGCCTCAGTGGTTCATGTCCATGGTCTGTATGAGCATGTTACAGATACACAAACTGGCTGTGGTTATTTACCCCTGTGCCTGACAGCCGACAGTGATGATCAAACAGGGCAGGGTGTGTGCTACAGTACAATAGCAAATCTATTTTGTCAGATGGGTATATAACCCTGGCCCATATTACTTCCTAAAGCAACCCATCCTTTCATCAAGTGGCGAGATTAATTACTGAAACGATACGCTGACCAGCTCAATATATCAAGTGGTTACAACCTTAAATTCAATGTGATGCTCTCTTTCCACTGTCTGAATGAGGGGGAAGGTGAGGTTGTGTGTGTTACAGAAAAATAGGCGATCTTCATTGGGTGTCACCAGGCCTCTGTTGTGAGATGGGGTCACAGCATGACACTGTTCGACAAATGAGACTAAGCCTGTGCAGTAAATCACTACTCTGATGGACCCCCACCACCCACACACACATTAGGATTAAGACAGAAAGGTGAGAAGCAGGACAAAGCCAGGGTCAGGGACACCTTTACACAGAGGACAGAGGTGACAGCCAATCAAATAGTGGGATGATAGATGGGCATAATGAAAGGAAAAGTGGTGTGTGTCCTTTCCCCTGCGAGGAGGATGGCATCTAATGAAGGATCCTGAGGACTTAGCATGTCACCAACCATTCGGGACACCCTTGTGTCCTCATCCATTCCCCCTAATGAATTCTCTACAGTGTGGGAAATGGAAATGAGCTATCTTTCGATACGCAGCAGGATGGTAGCAGTTAATTTGACAGTTGTGTATTTGCAGCTAATATCTAACAAAGCCTTTGGCAAGATGAATGATATAAACAGTGATGAGGGGAGAAGTGCTATAAACCAAATCCAGTATGGTTTCTTTTTCTTATACTGGTAAGATTTTCTAGTGGAGCTTACTGCTAAAACCGCAAAGTATGTATCGCCCTGACAACTGAGCTTTCCGAGGCTGATGTTTTCACATCTGGTCGAGTGAAGGCGGGATGGAGAGACGCAGCGACACAAGCAAGATTTTTCTTTGCTGATCCAGACCTAAGCTTTGGGTTTGGACAGATGTGGTGTTCAGTCAGCTCGCTGTTCTTAATGGGCTGTAACTTAAGCGCGGCTATACTGAGTTTCCAGTGGAGAGTCGGTGTACTTTAAACTGTTACCGTCACACAATGTACCAAATGTACAAAAAGAATGAATTTGAACATCTGTTCCTTTTCTTGAATGATCAAACAGGTTTGGGACCAAAATATCTTGAAAGGTGAAAAATGTGACTGAAGACAAGACAAAAACAACCTTACATGTGGAAAAGGTCATCATTTTTTAACTTATCTCAAAGATTATTAAACAAATGTGCGCCATATATAAACAGTACATGATGCAGTAATAACAGCTGGATTTGAAAGTCTTGTTTGTATCAGCATGAAAACAGAGCACATTCAAAGTCATGGATGACACATTTCCATAAGAAAGAAATGCATCATTCATGGTTCATCACCTGTGCATATATTTATCCTTGAGACCATACGACTGGGTCATATCAATTTAACAGTGTAATCTCAACAAATTGTGCTTATAATTTATAATCATGAAATTAGGGCAGACTGTCAAACCAATTCAAGATTGATAATGCAACAGAATTTAATACATAACACTTTTTTTATTATTGCACCACAGGGCTGCAGTATTTGTATTGTTGCAGAGAGGTTTTTTTTTTTTTTCTAATGAAAGTAATTATTTTTCTATTGAATCATTCAATGGCCCCTCCACCAAAGGGGACTCAGTAAATGCTGAAAAAATATTTGCCACTTCAGTACCACTTCACTGCGCACTGTGCTAATATACCGCCACACATTCAATACTCTCATCTCTTTTCATACACCGAGATTTAATCATTCCTTTCTGTGAGCTACAAAGCTGATAAACCTACTGTATGTTGAAATCAAAGAGCCAGGAAAGAGTCCTGAGAGTGTGGAGAAAGCGAGCCTGTTCTAACCAAGTCTTTGGAAACTGAATATGTGACTCACTTTTTCATCTTGGGGTATATGGAGCAGATTTGGTGTTTTATGAGTAAATCTAAATGAAAAACTTGAGCAGGTGACAAAGAGATTTTTCAGAGTTTAATTAAAAGTAGGAAGAAGAGTTTGAGGCACCAAATATAAGCTTACGCATGTAAGAATGTATACCACTCATGTGCTCCCTATATGGGTTGTGGTACATGTGAGAGGCCATTGTACTTTTATTTCTAAATCTGTAACTGCACCTAGATAATATGCTTGTACAGGAAACTGCACTTTTTCGCTGCATTTTTCAAGTCAGAACAAATATCATATTGTGGCTGAATATAAATAGATTCTGGGAAAAGGTCATATAGTCATTCAGGTATAATCTCTTACCTGTGGGTGAGGCCTCCTGTTTGTCATGCTCCTCGTGCCACTGCATGGTGCGGTGATAGCTCAGCATCACCTCCCACAATGCCTTGCACAGGTCTGTCAGGCAGGGAATGTAGCTGTCCAGGGTGATATGCTGCAAACGGTAGAGCGATGAAAACAAGGTCACTGATGCTCTTTTCCGCAGTGTATGAATTCTTTGTCATTTTGTATTTTTTATCTTCGTGCTTGTATTGCATTGTGTTTGCCTAAAAGAAAAAATGAATACCTCCAGAGTTATGAAACACACAGTGCTGGACTACTTTGAAATAAATTACTAGATTCAGCAAGAGGAAGAAAAAAAAATCAGCTGTCCTCCATGTTGCATCCAATTAAAGTCTGCTTATACCCATCATTCAAGGACAGCATGCTGGAAAAAATCCTTTTTCTGTGTCAAAAGAGAAGCTTTCATCTTATATAAGAGCTAATTAATGTAAGAACTGATGAATTACGGATGTCATTAAGATGATGTCTTACTAATACACGGGATATAAATGTAAAAATATCACTGCGGGATGATGTTCAGTTGTTATAATAGCATTTAAGTGACATAAGACTCAGTTTTTAGGTTATCTGTGAGGAGAAACTGTCATATAAAAAGCAAATGGATCTCTTAATGTATTATTGAATGTACTGTATGGTTGTCGTGGTAACAGCAGCTGTGTAAAGTTCATATTTTTAATGTACATTTTCTTATATGAGATTTTTTTATAGAATAAAAGTCACAACACCTGTTGGAAAAGCTCAATAAGGTAGCTATAATATGTATATTCAGGTGATTCATCAGTCGATGTCTGTGCAACATAAAGAAATACATCAGCTGTGATTTAATGTTCATATATCCAAGGCCTTAAGTGACTTATTGCTTCTATAAATTGGCAAATTTATTATTTCTGCACATTGTGAAACACTAGCATACAAAAGAGCGGGTGAAGAGAACAAATCAATGATAATTCTGCCACTAACATGATCCTATGTAATGGTGACTTTTAAGAGACTTCTAACGTTGACCTTTATCTTTGTTTACAATAAATAATAATAAGAGTAGTGCTAAATCGAAAAAAAAAGACAGCTGAAAATACATAATAGAAAGTACTCTAAAGATAATCCACACCGGGTTTTTTTGTGCATGCATCCAACAGATGAACACATCTGATTCTGAGCTCTGAGGAGTCCAGACAGCCTGGAAAAATCTGTGTGTCAAATTAAAATTTGGCACGTCTATGAAAGGTGCATCTGGCACAATAGTAGCCTCTGACACAGTTCAAGGCTCCCCAGCCCAGCTCGCCTGTCAACATGTTCAGATACAAATTAATCTCTGCCAGATGAAACAGTGCTGTGGACAGCAGCCGCACTTTACTTTGGTTAAACCACTAAAATGAATAAGTGTTTTGTAGAACCCAGCTATCTTTCATGAAAGCATTGTAAATTACACACCACAGGCCTCACACACTGATGGTTGCTGAGAAAGAAAACAGTGCATTGGAATAAAGACCCCGACTGTGCAAAAACTAACGTAAGTGAAGTTCCACACTTTCCTCTGGCTTTTTCTTCTGAGTCTCTGAGTGACAAACCACCAGGACAATCTCTCAACAGAACATTTCTTACTGAGACATCTGAAGTAGGTTCGTGACTGTTAGCCATCACTAAAAGATGTTAATGACTGAGCTGTTGCCAAAGGCAGCTAAACTGCACCACAGGCATGAATCCACTGCCCTCAAAGCACTGTCATGGATAGTGTTTGTCATTAATTCAATGGCCATTTTTCAGAAATATATCATAGTCAACATAATTAAAATAAAGAAGTTGTTAATACATTATATTGTATAAAGGCACAGATTATTGAAGGTAATGTGATGCTTTTCACTGTTAAATACATCATCCATCCATTCCCAAAAGCACATTAAACCAACATGGCCTGCAAAACCTCCAAAGATGACAAGTATACTCTTACTAATGTAATAGATGCTCATTCAAATTTGTTTTAACTGCACTCGAACTTGAGAGGTTTATAATACTTTTGTTGCAATGGACATTAATCACCATTTTCCTGTTGAGGATGTTTTTGCAAGCACACACTGTCAACTCAGCTGTAAATTAGCATTTCTCATTAGGTAAGACAGGGAACAATTTTGCATATCATCTTCACAGTATTTTGCCCTCTGCTGGTTCAGCATAGAGCTGAACAATTTGTTGTTTATGACTATATATAGTAACTCTATACATCCTGATACTTGAACAACAATATCAATCATAACACTGGGCTGCTAGATAATTACACCAAGACAACTCTAATTTATTTCAATATCAATAGCACTTGTAGAGAATAATTCTGTATCCGTCTGCATTTACTTACTTTGCCTGTATCCACTATTGAATATGACATAAAATACTTGCACAAAGAGCATAAGAAGAAGAAGAAGGAGAAGAAGAAGTTGTGGTTTGATTTTGATTTTTACAGCTTTGGTCCCCCTGGTATGTTTGTGATAGTAGACTCTACAGAAGATGTTGTTTACCTGCTGTGTATCTGTTTGAATAAAGTTTATTTTAATAAAAAAAGATGCCATATGCACATAAACAGTAGGGACAGTGTAGGGTCAGTTTGGGATATTACAGGGTCAGGGGTCAGTTATCACAACAGCAGCAGCATGCAAACACGGAATTTCTATACGGACATTGGTGTCCCATCTAGTTGTGTCCTCCAGTAACACGCGTAGTGCAGTAAAGGCGAGTAAAAGAACAACTCTGTTCTCAACACTACGTGAACACATGGTTGAAAGCAAGTATTTTTCCAGCCAAGTAGAAGAAGAAGAACTACTACTGTACAGTACGCTTTCTACAATTGATATTCATACGAGAATTCTAATTTTCTTTTACAGACACAGACAATAACTGTGCTTATGAGACCAACCTGAAATAAATAAACATAAATAAATATAGCTGCAGTTGCAAACAGGCTTCAGCACCAGCGGTCAGATAGGAAAGCTAATGAACCAGCACTAACAAAACAAGGCTTACATTTGACATTCCATGTTCTCCACCAGCCAACTGTATCACAACAGCATGTTGCCAGGCAACTGGGGTGAGGCGAGACGACATGGGGGTAAGAGGTGTGTGTGTGTGTGTGTGTGTGTGTGTGTGTGTGTGTGTGTGTGTGTGTGTGTGTGTGTGTGTGTGTGTGTGTGTGTGTGTGTGTGAGCATCTTCAATGGGTTTGATGAGAAGAAGTAACCTCTGCTACCTTAACTACCTAAATATAAATCTATTGCTGGAACCAGCCATTGCAAAAATGAGAACTCACAGGAGGCAGGCTCAGGATCTATTTTGGAACAGCCATTTGGTTTTCTCAAGACAGTTCCCAATCTTTATGCACATAACATATGACAAGTTGTGTCAGAGAGGTTATAAAAAAACCAAATCACTGAGTCCATTTCCATTCCACTGTGTGTGTGGATGTGTGTAGGAGTATGCATGAAAAGAAATGCCACACATTTTATTAAATAGATGTGGAGGAGAGTGCAGGTACCCTTCATTCGGCTGTTTTACATTCTAGGAATAGACAATCAGACCCCCCTTCCTTCAAAAAAAAATTTAAAAAACAGATTAACCTGCAAGAGATCAGAAATGCCGTCAGCAATCTGTAGACCTGCTGTGCCAGCAAGGAAGCAGAGTACAGTAAACTCTGCGAAAGAAGACGTCACACACACTGTTAAAAACAACATGGTGCACAAGTTTGTAAAAAAGAGTCTGGTTTAACTTTGAGCCAACGAAAATGACACATTTTTACAACACATCTAGACAATTATGTACAGCAGGTCCCTATCACAAAAACCTCTGAAAATAGCTTTGTGAACAATAAATCATATCATCACCCTGCTCCTCCCGAATTATTCAATCGGACAGGAAATGATTATTCTTTGTCAGATTAAGGACTAGTTTCAGATACTTTGTAGCATTCTGGGTGGCATAAAATCAGTCTAAGTACATTGGTTATATCTGCATAAAAGTGAAGAAGTCTTTTTCTCATGTATAATGTAACGTGCACAGGACCGAATACAGAACCCTGTGGCACACTCTTAAAGAGTAACAAAACTGGATTTCCCCTTCTGCTTGAGTTCAGACCACTTACTGATGCTACTAGCAAAACAACAGTACATACAGTACAATAAAGTAATAATTGCTGACACCATGAAATAAAAGCAATACTGCTTTTCGTCATCATCATCATATGCACCAGTCAAAGTGCTTTAAAGGTGCAGTATGTAGTTTTGGTTGAAGAAATTTTAATCAGAAGATGCCTAAATGCCTAAACAAACTAAATAAACAAACATTCTTCATTTTCATGTCTGAATAACCCGAATAAACAAACTGACCTTAAAGGTCAACACAATTTCATACTGTTTTACTGTTTATATGTGGCAGACCCTGCCTAGGGACCTTTTTTTCCTCTGAGAACAGCTTGTTTATTCAGTTATGGAAAAAATAAATATTTCTGAGTAGCATTTAGTGTTGGTTTTATTCAGTGAGTTTGTATAATTACCTTTTTAATATTGTAAATGTTAAAATTCTGAGTGTGAATTTCTTCTTCAAAACTACATAATGGCCCTTTAAGTAGACTAAGGGTGGACTCACACTATGCCATCCGTACCGTGCCCAAGCACGATTGATCCCCAAAGTCCAGTTTGTTTGACTAGTGTGAGCGCACCGTACCTTTCTTGGCTCTGGCACAGTTGGAAAAGGTGTGCTTCAGCACGCTAAGGTTGCTCATGCACAAGCACAAGCATGGGAGCGCAACGTAGACATGAAGTATAATCATGTGTATTACACCGCCTTGCATAGTCAAGAAATCCAGGAATGTGAGAGGGCAGTCTATGAACAAAACGACACAAAATAAGCCACAAAAAGTCAGTAAAGTAAGGCATGTTCTCTGTGTTGTTCTCCATTGTGATGCGGCTGCGCTACGACGTGATGACATATGTACAAGATGTAACCGTGCTCAGGCCGGTTATGGCCGAAGTAATGTGAGTGCAGGGCAGCGGGGGACTGAAGAGGAGGGAGTGCGCCCTAAAATCCACATTACACAATAAGGAACGAGATTGACATTTCATACAGGAACATGTGTTCAATCATTTGTTGCCTTGTTCATGTTGTACTTCATTTGCATCATCACAAAAAAACTTGCCATATTCAACCACAAGTTTCACTGCACATGCCAATTTTGAATAAGACATTGACTAAGGCTCTATGGGATTCAGAGGGAAGCATTTTTGTTGCTATTTAAACCAGAGGCACAGAGGCATGATCCAGGAAACTAAAGGGAATTTTTTTAATGAACAACAAAACATTTCTTTGGGGGGGAAAAAACAAACACTTGTCATGAGAAATAGCTGCAGTCTTCAGATGTCTAACACTACAGTGGCAGAGCAATAACAACAAACTACATGAGACCAATTTCCATCCATAAGAGCTTGGATGATAAGACGCACACTGTTTGGCAGCAAATTAGTTTCATTTTGTAATGAAGCTATCTCCAACCACAGTAACAGGGTACTGTTTAACATGAAGTGGCAACAGTGTCTGCATCCACTCCACAGCCTTGCAAAATGTTCTATCCTCTATATACAATTGAACTAAAGGTCAATCTATTTCAAAATAATGGGGCACTGCACAAAACAGGGTGGGATGGATCTCTCTGGGTTACTGATGAGCAGTTGTTTGATATTGTTGGGGTGATTTTTCTGTCATCAGTTGAGCTAATGGCTTTGCATAACACAGGTAAAAACAATAATAAAAAGGGTAGAGCCACACTAGCAGCTTCCAGCCGTGAAACAATATTTCTGTAAGCATATTCAGTAAACATCATTACTATAACTACTACGGAATATACAGTATGAACTAGAAGTTAATCAAATTACCAAAGTGTTGGCATGTACAGTACATAATCCAGCCTTTACAGTCACTTCCTCTTCTATGAGATCTTGATTCTGGGAGTGAACCATCCTATTTCCATCAGGAGAAATGTCAGACAGACCAGGGGATTGATAAGGAGGGGGGCCGGCCAATAATGATGAGATGTTGATGTAAAATTAATAAGACCCTTTCACAATCAGAACTGACCTTTCTGAGTGTTCCCATTTCCCTTGAATTTTAAGTTGCATGACTAACAGACAGGGTCACAGGGTGCAAGGTCCTTAACCTTTATTTATCAGGGGAACAGCAGCTGAATAAGTTTTCTCTTCTCAACAAACACCAAGTTTGCCACTGATACAGCCACCCAACATGAACATATTTTCTGCTGAGCAGCTGCACTGGAGCAGGTACTGTAAGGGTTCGATGCCCTGCTCAAGAGCAAATCAACTGTATTCACTAAAAGAGGAGAGAGTACTGTTTAGCTCATTTGGTCTTATGATTTGAACCAGGACTTGTCACTGGTATATCTTTTATACCAATCAGAAAGACCTTGGAAACAGTCAACGAGTGCTCCGTGCTGCAAAATCGTAAATAACCTCAGAGGGGGACACAAAAGGACACTTTGAATGGACATCTAAGAAAGAACATGTCAAGTGCATCTTGAGCTTTTTAGCTCTGCAAAACAACCTCACTCCAGTGTGTGTGCTCCACATAAACAAGTAGTTTTTTTCACATGATTACTTTGGTTAGTTCCCCTTTTGATATTTTGAGACCGGCACATGCAGCATAATAATCCATATGGCGTAAAAGCAGGCAAAACATTTGATCTCCCCATAAAAGTGTCTGCACACAGCTACACAACTGAACTGGGTGTTCACATACCCCTTCATTTGAGTGAGCATCTGTGTGTGTGTGTGTGTGTGTGTGTGTGTGTGTGTGTGTGTGTGTGTGTGTGTGTGTGTGTGTGTGTGTGTGTGTGTGTGTGTGTGTGTGTGTGTGTGTGTGTGTGTGTTCTGCCCTATCAATCATGATCACACAGCTGAAAGTCTAACGACACATCCCATCAATCTCAAGTTGGTAAGAGTGTTTGTACAGTCTACGTGTGTGTTTGTGGTACGAGTGGGATCATCCAGGCAACACGGCGTGCTGAGAGGGTATCTATCAAACACAAGTAAACATTAGGATGTGTCTGTGACCATTGTACAGCTCCATACACACAGTAATTCAAGCGATCCATGACACAGATTTCCAGTAAGCCCAATAAAAGTAAGGTCAACAGGAAAACATCTAAACAGTGAGTAGTTAAGTTACTTCAGCTTAAGTGAAGAATGTTTTGTTTCAATGAATAAAGAATATACTACATAAATATACGACATACAACAACACAAAAACGTGAAAGAGAGCTAAAATATGAAAGTAGTCCACTCATTTCTCTTCTAAAAAACTTCAAAGAGACGTATCAGCAGAATTTCTAGTGGAAAAAATAACCTTAAAGCAAAAAGAATCTCAAACATCCAATTTCTGTGGGACTGTGTTGGTCCGATATCTTATCTTTTGAATTGCATTGAAGATGACAGATTAAAAACAAGCATGAGTTCTATATGGAGCAAAACTTTATTCTATATTTGATTTTTTTCACCATAACTCAAACTCTACTCCCTCACAATCTCACATTACAGAGTCTATAATAAAGAAATCCCAATTTATTTAACATGAAAGGTCATATAATCTTGTTTATCCAGACAAATATTTTTTTTAAATAATACATCTACAGAGCTTGTAGAAAGGTGTTGAATAAAGTATCACTTTTCTTTCAAGACATTATTCTGAATGTTTATCAATAATTCAAAATGTTTTCTGATGGAATGCCTCATTTAGTGGCTGAATGTTATCAATAACACCTTTAAGAGATGTCGTTCATCCAGACACTTTCCAAGAGGCACCTGCCCTCTTATAAATCTTAATATGATATCATATGGTATATTCAGTAGCTACTGGTCAAGCTAACAAGTTAAACTTCCTGCAAGTAAGCTCTGACCCCAAAACAGGGAGAGAAAGCTCCTCTTACCGCAACTGAGTAATAATTAACATTTAATTAGCATCACTCAATCACACCACTCATTGCTACGTACAAGCCTATCTTGGTCATCAAAGTCCGGAAAGTAAATTGAAACTTTTAGAAGTCCCAACCCAATGTTTGATTCAGCTCTTACACTAAAAAGAGTAGATTAGCATTAAACCCTCTCGATCTAAACCTAGGTCCACAAAAAAGGAATCTTGACATGGAAATTCCAACTTTATAAATTTAATATTGCTCCTTCCAGGCCACTTACCAACTGGGTTATGTAGGAGGAGAGGCAGCACCAAGGTAAGAGGTAAAGGGCAGGGCTTTGTAGATATGAGCACAGTGGGAAATGCCTCTGGTAAAAGCTGTGCAGTCAAACAGCAAGACGGAACATGGAGCTAGAGGTCTGGGAGGAAAGGAACTATGACAGTTGACATATCGGGAGTGACTGCAGGGAAACAAACTGCCCCCTCTGTTCAGCCAGGGGTAACCTTTACCTATACCTCTATGTACCCCTCCACACTGTAGGTCACACTGTAACACAGCCCCTTAGGGTAGAACACTCACTCTCACAAAGTTCATGATGAATTGGCTATGTTATGGCTTGATGGCTATGCAAATGTGATTTATTTTGATCTGGAGGGTGAAGAAAAAGACAGAGGGGGACCTGGGGCGTGTGGGCCAGTCAAAAAGTGCTGCTGCTGCACTGCATTGGTTCTGTTTCGTGAGCAAGATTAATTATCTCATAGTGAGGGGGCTACAATACACTTTCTTTTCCCCTTCTCTCAATCACTTTCTCCACGCTTGACTCACCTCCTTCATTTCACCCTATTATGGAGAATCTGTAGAATCCCTTGTCATGAAATAAGGCGTTTCTCACTTGGCTACAAGGCAATAAGAAAGCTCGAGGGGTAATGAAAGTAACAAAGTGTGTGAGTGTGGGCACAGCAGTATGGCATAGTCCTTTCAACACACTGCAGGTGGTGTTTTTATTAAAATTTTCACTGGACCGACGAAAGAAGTCTTCACACTGGCATCTAACAGAGGACTGAACCTTTTCTGGTCAAAAAGCCGCTCTATTACAGACAGAATGTGTGAATACTGGTGGAATAAATTGACTACGCTCATCTCCTTACCGTGCACAAATCCTTGTACTGCATCTTCTGGAACTTGGTATCAGCATTGCCAGCACACAGCTCCACATATCCCAGCACCACTTGGAACACTGTGTTGTGGATGGCCTGGGTGAAGTGCATGTGCAGCTGGTCCATAGCAGTCTGCGGAGAGAGCCAAGTACATTGTTATTAAAACTATCATGTCAGGATGTCAGTGACATCTGCCAGTGTGGATCTGTGCAAAAGAAAACAGGAGGGAATTTGTAAATTTAACTTCTTGGAAGACACATGCTGTTCCTGATATTTTGAATTATTTGCATGCAGACATATTATAGCAGTTACACAAGATGGCAGGATGGAAACAGAGGATCACTGTCTACCCTGAGAAGTGCAGAATTCAAGTCCAAGTGAAAAATGGCAGTTTGGTCTCCAGTTTCTATGATTCACACCTCTGAAACAAGTTTGGTCTGCTGTGGAACGTGCCATTAATAAAGCAATAAGGGCACGAAACAAACAGAAAAACACTATGGCAGAGACATATTAGTGACATGTTTGGTACTGTAGCACAGCTAATTGCCTTCAGCTCTGTTTACCTACAGCACCATTTATCTCATAAGGAACACCCTAACCATTTAATTAAAATGAGTCATTATCAGGGCACCATGACTTAAAGGAAAATTCCCCCAATTACTCTTACACTGCTAAACTTGGCATACTGAGCATCGTATAATAATTACCCAGCCAGCTTCTTCCATTTCTACTTTGGCTTTGTTTTATTTCAACTATTAACATGGAATCTCCTCATTAAATCTGCATTATTTAGTTTTTGGCAACTTGGGGTAGCGCAACACGCTGTAATCACAACATTGACTCATTATCACCTTATAAAGTTGCTATGGTTAATATGTTAGCAAGCAGTGGCTCTCTGAGACATCAAGCAGACACAGAGCAACATTAGCATTAATTTGGAATCATGTCGCTGGCAACCTGATGAATTTGAGTTTAAGTATTTACTCCTCTTTTATCTATGTTACTGTTTCCACAAAGTCCTGAGCTAGAAATCAGTTATTTAAAGCTCCACTACAAGCTAGTCGCTACTTTTGTCTGTTTGATGTTTGGTTTGAGTGATAATTTTCTGTGGGTTCATCGCTAGAAGCGACCGCTTTTAAATAACACAAAATCATATCATCATATCATGAAAAAAAAACTCTTGACTAGAGCAGCAATGATGATGAAACAATGATTTCACAAAAAAAACATCTGCAGTGCAATCCTGCAACAAGGCACTTTGCACTGTTTGTGCCTTTGCCATTTCAAGTCTGCTATCCCTTATTTTCTTTCAAAGTCCAGTTACATTTCCCATCATGTTCTGTTTAGCACCTCCCACCCACAGCCTCACTATGGGACCCTAGTGAATTGGGGACGTGTGGGCACAGCTTTGAGCAAAGCCCTATTTGTAGGTAATGCATGTTGCAGTTCAATTAGATTCTGTCACCGCTAGCTCATGACCATAAATGTTGCCCCCGTCCATTCTGACAGCCTGCTGCCACAAAAGTAATTTGAACATTTCTTCCCTCTATTCTGAGAGAGTCTCACTTCATCTTTCCTGAAAACAGCAAGAAAATTGCTGGCTGTACAAAGTATGGACAAGAAGAAGGAGGCAACTATGACAACTAACATCACAATAACCATTATAATCTCAAGCCACGAGTCTTAAGACACAATTGTTGATCAACTGCTAAAGCAAACAGACTCACACTTCTTCAGCTACTTAAACCAAACAAACAGATGTTTCACACAAACAAATGTTGGAAAAGCAAACTTGATGTTAGGCTCATTAGGCTGTGAGCTACCAGTGCATCCGATATATCAATGTAAGGAGAACGAAAATACAAATGGTCTAAGGTGTTGTGCTAACAGTGCCTACTGGATGACACAGCTTATTGATGTATCCAAGTGAAAATTGTCAGATTACAAGTGTAAAACTGTGAGAGATGGATACAGTGACAAAGAATGATGAAAAAAACAACAAGCACAAGAGGCAGTCAACAACAACGCCTTAGTTTGCTTTTGAACCTGAAAATGCTCATTATCACAGCTATAAGAAAAGCATTATTCATTCCACGATGGTCATACTGGGAACTTCAGACTCCACGTCTGTATTAAAAAGGGCCCAGCAGCAACTTCTTTCCTACGGTTTGATAACTGCTAATGAATTTATTTTGACATTCTAGAAGAAGGAAGTTTATAAAATGTGGCTCAATTTTTACTACTACCATTATTACTTTTCATCTTTTGTTTTCATTATTTGCCTTTATTAATTTATACTACCCATTGAGCAGAAAGGAGGAAGAATGAGTGTCTTAATTGTGTTTTTTTTTTTTTTCTCGCTTGGTTTGTGTTTATATATGTTGGATACTATTTTTTGTATTTGCCTGCTTAGCTTTCTTTATTTGATAATATAGAGCATATTCTCATGTCCTACGTCTTGAAACCTATCTTTAATGAAACATACTTGACAAACATCAACATAGGCTCAGGTGTACAATGTGCTATTTTTGTTGTTGCTCAAGTGACAGGATGAGGACGAGGCTCATTTGGTTGCCATGGTGATGTGATGATTAACGACTACACTTTGACTTTCAGTTTCTACTGAAACTTGCAAATGCCCTTCACACATCAGCAGTGCAAGGTAATGTGGAGACGGTGACATGATTTTATTCTTTAATGTCTATCCCTTTAATTAGCAGGATTTACACTGGCGCTATAACAGCTGTATGGTTAAAATGCCATGCTTGCAAAACATTAATTCAGCCAATGTAAATCAATTTAAAAATGGCAAGTATTCACACAACGCTGAGTACAGTCTGGCCGGAGTCCAACATCCACCATAAGCCTGAATCCTCACAGACTTTAATTACCATCACCAGGAGGCCCAGTGAAAATGTGTGAGTACAGGAGTTCGGAATGCTGGATAAGCAACCGAACAGCATTTGATGAATCACAAAGGCCATACAAACTTGGCCAAAAGGTGTTATGAGCCATTTTTCAACATAGCAGCCTCTTCACTGTTTATCATGAGCGTGCATAGCTATAAGGCTTCTCATTTCAGCAATTTTCCTACTTGTTGGAGTAGGAATGTAACAAATATTTCAAGGATGACAATGATAATGTAAGCACAAAGATTATAAGTCCTTACAACTTAAGCCTTGACTGATGATTATCCTCACCAGAGAGAACTGGTACAGAGGAGTATAAGGGAGTAAAAGGAAAAATGTTGTTTTGTACCTAAGTGAGCAGTGAGCATAAAGTCAGGAGAAAGAGAGGAAGGAATGTCAGTAAAGGTGTGAGAAAGAGATCAGAGTTGATGATGGTGGAGTGCACGGGTTATGAAAGAGAGGCCGTAGCATCACGGATCAACATTTTTTGACAACAAATAAGATGAAGGAAATGGGACATGTGGAGAAAAGGGTGAGACATAAAGAAAAAACATGCTCAAAATAAAATAAAATCGGGGTCATTTGAGCTTACAGTCTATGATATTTCTCTGCAGCTACTAAGAAAATACAGTATCTTTTTGTTGTTGTTTTACAGCTTCAAATGAACTGCAAAAAAAATGTCACATACAAACGAGTTGTGACAGACTCGTCTCGGCTGTTTTGATGTGCTGAAATCTTATTTTATATCATCCAGGGATTATTTTGCAGAACTGTTCTTTTTGTTTGCACATTTGTTGGCATCAGTTGATTGACAGTAAGCAGAGAATAATCACAAATGATGGCATGCACGCCTTGTAGCCTAGAGTATTTTCTGCTGCCAACAGAAGACCCTGAATTCACTCACTGGAGTGAAACAATCCACTTAGGCAAGACGGAAGGAATAATCATGACAAAGAGAAACTCGAATATTGTTCGAATGTTTTCTGCGATGGTTTAACCAGCCTCACTATGGAGGAATTTTGAAAAATGTTCTAATGAATGTGGTGAGTCAGGGGAAGGGGAGTAGGGAAACAACACCGCCGACTGAATGCACACAGCCCTGAAATACTGTTAAGGAGAGGAACAAATATAGGTACATATGAAATGAGTACGGGCAACAAGCAGATCATAACAAGCAGTAATGTTTAGCCATTCCCCGTGACCCTGTAGACGAGTCGAACCACTGACCTGTGTCTTTCCCAGGAGCGTGTAGGCCAGCTGGACCTTGGTGTAGTGCGAAACATCAAAGTGCTTACAAGTCTTTGACAGGGCGACATCAAGCTGCTCCTGGAGCCAGAAATAGATGGATGACAAAGGAAAAAGGGAAGAGGAGGAGAAAAGAAAGGGATTATCAACGTTAAGACCAGGGATTTAGATATAGATGTGCAGATGTATAGCTACCACACAAGGCCAAGGGCAGGTAATTAGATGTGGATGTGGGTGTATATATGCGAGAGTATGTGTGTAAGGCTTTGACCGAGATTAAAAAAAAGAGGGGTAAGAAAGTAAGACGAAGTTAGCAGGAAGTAAGGAAGTGTAACCCTGACACATAAGCCGACCTTAGAGAATATAGCTCTGGCAAAGGCTAAGTGATGAAACAGCTTGCATCACCAGGCATTTTTTTTTTACACCAAAGCTACACTTGAACATAACTATGACTACCACTAACAACACAAAATGCTCTATTAGTGAGGAAAGACAAATAAAAACGAATTGGTCTGATTATATTATATGTTGTGGAATTTTAACAGTGCTATGTCATGGGTTGATCGGTCGTTTGATAATTAAATCCACCGCAGCACAGTCTTTGCTGCCCCCTACTGCTTGTATCAAAAACACACTGCGACAGACTGCAATACCCACCCAAGGACACTGAGAATGAATGAGCAACGCATAGACTGCGCTATTTTTTAGTGGGATGGTCTATTGTTCTACAATATTCATACAGAAATCCTACACATATGTACATTCTGGTTAAATAGCAGTAGGAAACCAAGCTGAAAAATTATTAGCCAGTAAATAAATGTTTAAGTCATACTGTAATTTTTGGTAATCATGACTAACTTAAAGCAAAATTATGTGGCTATTTTACCTTAAAATAACAGCTTCAATGGTGAGTAATATTAGCTGGCTTGTTAAGATATACGTCTTGTGTTGTTGCACTTGCTTGATGTTTGGCTGTGTGAGCGAAGTTGTCAACTCGCTAGTTTCTGAACATAAGCCAAGTCAGCCCATTTCAACAGAGGTTGAGCCAGTAGCATGCTACAGCCAGGTGTTATTGCCTCAGGACAGGTTAGATTAGCTTGGCATTACGACCTTGGCCACCGCATGGCAAAGATGCCTGAGCATGCATGTTTGCTTCAAGACATCAGTTTTACACACAGAATACTGTTATGGTGTGCCAAGTTTTGTTTGTAGTTGGCACGTAACGTTATGTTACATCTGACAAACTGGGATTTGCATTTACGACTACGTGTCGCACTCAGAAACATGACGGGCGCTAAATCACGCAAAATACAAATTACTACATAGTGTTGCTTTATTTTATTGGATATTTTATCTTCATTTGATGTGTCAAAAAGTGTGGTAGCATATGCCCAATAGCGAATGCATCTTACTATAGTGAAAACTGTACAACAGCAACAAAACATCACTGATAACACATCCTCTGGATTTCTACTTTGACTCATCATGCCAAGAGAGCATTATAGAAAAATAGCTTTATTCGTTGTCTGGCTGATTGCTTTTCTATAGACAGTGTTAACAGTAGGGGATGGTAATGTTTATATTTCTGGCATGGGTACATTAATACGAGTGCTGTTGACTCTTGGCACTCTTAAGATGAAGGTGTTAGATTCCAAAATCCTTTGTGCAAGTGTTTACGTTTATGATTTTGGAGGATTTTGCTCTGCTTAATCACAAACTCATGCTGACAGGAAAACAAACAAGCACCTTGGTGCATAGCTACGTATGTGTGTGTGTGCACGCATGCCTGTTTCTTGTGTACTGACAAAACTGTAAGTAATTAATCAACTGAGGCGCAGCGGTGGTGGTGCGGAGAAAATTGCTTTGCATACCATTTATCACACACAAGCATCACGACACAGCTAGAGATGAAACAGATATAATTTACTTTGCTTGTACACTCACAGTAATGACTTTCTGAATGTGTCAATATTTGGCAGACCAAGAATGAGAACGGCAAACTATCAAAATGTCAAAATGAAGTTTAAATTGCTTCTTTCAGATGGGGCTTCTGGAAAATTACAAGGTTAGAACAAAATATTATTCACTGCTGAGGGTCTTTTTGCTGATATTGGTCTCAAATAATGGAATTAGAGATAAAGCAGGGAAGCACGTACCTCTATTTGCTCCAGAGTGTCTTGTAGTTTGGAATTTAATTCGCTGTGGGGGACAAAAGAAGAAATCAAGGGTTAGTTTCTCGTTTTTGAAGCAGAAAATGAAAAGCACTTACTTTTAATATCAGTTAATTGATTGATTGATTGATTGATTGATTGATTGATTGATTGATTGATTGATTGATTGATTGATTGATTGATTGATTGATTGATTGATAACACAGTTAACACAGTTATCTAAAAGAGCACCACTTAATCAACAAGCTGTCGCCATGTGTCTTACGATTCTCTGACTTCTTATAAACAGGGCAAAAAGGGAGCAAATGTCTAAGCATTTATTTCCAACAAATATTTTTGGAGGGTGATTTTTAATTTTTTTTGTATGATTCAAGTGTTTCAATTTCTTAAACTTAGACAGTGGAATCTGCTGCACAATTTGTGAGAACCAGACTGTCACAGATACAAAACGCCTACACATCCTTGGAGCGTTTGCTTGGATTTTTGCCTCATCCTGGGAAATGCTTTCAACTCAAAAGCTGAAAAAGTAGCAACTGAAATCACAACTGTTTTGCCCATCCCAAGACACCACCAATTCCCTTGTGACTCCCCCTGCACTGCACCCATTCATAATCATCCTCTGTTCCACCGTTCCCCTTCTCTCTGTCCCTGCTTTGCTTGGGGTCTTTTTCAGGTCAGTCCCGCTCTTATGTTGTGCCTTGTGAGACCACAGTCGCCCAAGGGAGAGAGTGTCCTTAACAAATTGCTAATTAAGCATCTCAGCTTCAGTTGGGGAAGGAGTGAGGAGGAGGGAGCAGAGAAACTGAGAGGAGACTGCAGATTGATTCCCACAGGTCGTTTGCAAAACAGGTAACAAAATGAGCGTGCCATTTACAAAACTCGATGCACTATAACCCTTCTTTATCTGCCTGTGTGCTTGCGTGTGGCAAATATTATGGACGAGTAATAGACAGAAAGCCACACCAATGGAAAACTGACAATTAAGAAGTAAGATGAAGAAGATGTAATGAAGTACAACCACACTGTAACTGAATCCAGTGAGCTGGTATGCACCAAAGCAATGATAACAACATAAATTCACAAGCTTAGTAAGGCAAGTCACAGTCAGTATCCTCTATGGAAACCACGATTGGATGCCAATATAAAGAGAACACAAAGAAGTACGCAAGCTGGCTCAACTACAGACGGGTGGGAAGATCAATGTCAGGTCCTGGCTACTGAAAACATACATCTAAAACGTCCATATGCAGCGCCCAGGAGAGTGCTAACAAAGGCGTACAACTCTGGCAGCCATACTAAGGAGATGCACCAGAGGAGCAGAGGCCAACAGGATAAATGCCCTGTTCATCACAGATTGTTCTAGTATACTCCCCCGCTGCAGTGTCATAGAGTAACAGAAGCTAAACCACAAACTGAACAGTATTGGAAGAGCGTATGAGACAAGACACACATCCCACAAGACTAGCACTCAGGGGAAAACATACCTGAGAGTACTAAATTAGTTTAGCTTAGCAAAAAGACCTGAAACAGAGGGAAACAGCTAGCCTGCCTCAAGGCTCACTCATTAACTCGTTATATCTTGTTTATTTAATCAAAAGCCAGGCCAAGTAAAATGGCAAAATGTTGTTTTTACCTTTCATTTGTATTAAACAAACAAGATAAAACATATTAAGTGAGGCGAGCTGTTGAGCTGCTGAGCTAAGCTAACCATTAGCTGACTCTAGATCCATATCTAGAGACAGACATGACAGTGGTACCTATTTTCTAATATCACTCTTAGAAAGAATGCAAATTAACCTATTTACCAAAATGTCGAACTCTTCTATTAACACGTAAAAGAACAGTTTCTGGACCTCATCCTGACTAGCTAACACAAGTTAATGTAGAACCATCCAACTGTCTACCCGTAGCCTCCCTCTTCATATCATCAAAATTGCTGTTGCCGAATATTACTAATGCACAGTTGTAAATCAATGTAGCTCAGTGGTTAAGTTTCAAATGGGACTGGAAAACCAACCAGAGCAATCAATGCTTGGCGTAATACAAGATAAGCAACCCACAAAGACCCTCGATCTTCTTCAAGACCTCTGGGCTTTTGAAGAACACCACAAGAGGTCAACTAAAAGCTAATAACGCAGGGGACTAATTCAGTCCTTCTGTAATTGTGTCTATATTACTATAAACGTTGCTGTCCACTGACTGTTTATGCACGTGCTCCCTCCAACATACTGGCACCCTTTCCACGATCAGATAGAATGCATAAATAACAGATGAGGAGAAAAAACTAATTAACAATCTGTGCCCTGCGGGGGAACACAAGGATTTAAATAGAGTTACGTGGAAATCAGGGTTTTTTTTCCCACCACGTTTTCAATTACCACTGGCATTCAGTGTCCACGGGGCCTTGAGGCTAGTTCCTCCACAGTGACTGCTGACTTGCTAAAAAGGCAATGTGTGGACTTTCAGGGTTATGCCGGATGCTCAGATTTCGTGAGAATGCCGTTTTTGCTGTCGTCATGTCAGCCACGGTGCAAGGGAGCCAGAGAGGCAACAAAGTGCCGGGAGAAGGGCTTTAAAGAGTGAAACATGGTTGGCTAGGGGGGAGCTTAAAGAGGAGAGTTCAAAAAGAAAAAGACTCAACAAAGAAGAGAGTTTTGAGAACAAAAAATGTAACACCTGACCAGGCACATGAGCACTTACTGTTCTTGTGTTGGACAAGTGCAAGGTTTGTGATAACAATCAGATATTTGGCTCTGGCTATGGTCCTTTCTCCAAGATTACATGGGCTTTTACACGAAAAGTTCAGCTGAAGCTGGCTCAGGAGGGACACTTTTATACATATCCAATACCCCTCTTGTTTTTGGTTGTTTTTTGGACCAGAGTCCATGTAAAACTTGGATACAGTTAAGAAAGTCAAGAAATAGAATATTTACAGCAATCTCTTAAGGTAGGTATGCATCAAATATCTTGCAATGCTTTAGGTTTAGGCAGAGTCTGTCAATGTTTTTTGGGCCTAATAATAGAATAAGCAGGGTAATTAGTCTGTCTGCTATACTGACTATTAAGTCCAGCAGCTTATGTGAACATCCAATTAATTCCACAAATTCAGAAAAAAGCAGATAACATGTCTGACTAAGGCAGGTTTGTTGGAGAATTAAATGCATGCAGGCATAATTGGAGCTCATCATGAAAAGGACTGTAGTTGCAAATAAACAAATATAAAACCTTCCTTCTTCCAAACAAACAAGCATAACAGAAAAAAGTCATGCTGCTGACAAACACAGAGAGACAGATAAATGCACTGCAGTTCAACTGATTTTCTATGTGTGAAACCAAACTCGCCAGAGAGAAAAATACAACCTCGAAACATTTTTGTTCACTTCAAAGTACCTGACCAAAGTGCTGAGGGGCCTCTTTAAGGCTAGCAAGTAAACACAAATACAAGTGACACACTATGGAAGCTAATACACACGGAGATCCTCTTAAAAATTTGCACTGCCAGGCAATCAAACAGCCTCCAAAGAAAACACAACAACCACGAAGGAGGCGCTGTCATTCTGAATAAATTGGTAAACTGCTGCAGTGCTTGTTGTGTCATTAGGGGCAGCCAACACACAATTATCCTTGTATCTCAGACACAGGAATTAACGTAGGAGCCCTCTGGCCTTCCTACACTTGGCTCCTCTTGAACATGCAGCTGAACCGCCCTGTCCTTGGCCTAGATTAGCACCTCTAAACAAACCATCTCCCTCAATGCTAAAATGGCAATTAGTTGAAGTGGAGATTTGGAGGGGCTTCACCTAAAATAACCCATTGATAATTTGTATGACAACTGGTGTGGGAGACCCAAAATTGTTTTGAAAATAAGTTATTTACACCATCACCAGGTTTTACGCACAGCCCATCCAAAGTTGGTGCATGAGTTGAGTTGAGTTGTTTTTGTTTATGTTTTAAAAACATCGACTTCAATTGCTTCGGAGAATGCTGCAACGCCGTTTTTCTGTGAAGCTCCAGAAATGTTTTGTGGACTACAAAACTTTACCTGACTTTCCATCACTATCTATTGGTGATTAGATAATGACTGAATTTTCATTTTTGGGTGAACTGTTCCTTTAAGGCCTCTAAATCAGAATCCCGACTATAAGTAACGATATAGATGATGGAGTAAATGCATGTTTGGGTAGAAACCTCAAGTGTTCTGCTACAATACACTCACACTTGATAGCTCATTACCCCAGTATCGGCTATAACCACAAAGTATAACATCAAAAATGAAGTTCTATTACAAAAAACCTCCGCCTGCTGTAAACTTGGGCACTTCACTCTGCGAGCCATAAATCGTTTCTATCTGACTTCTCACTAAAGGTCTCTTTTCTTTATGTAGGTCATATAGAGGCATCGGTATTAAATTGAGACTGTTTCATAACCAGTTACAAATTCTTTGTCGTTGCTTTAAACCACGTAAAGGCAGAAAAATGTAGATTGTCAATACATGTATAGTATGTATCTTCATTGATAGCAGCCACATGCCAAAAATTAACTTCTTTTCCCATTCTCTTGTACTTCTGAGGCTAACAATACCACAGAGACACTCCAGGCTACATTAAATCTTTGTTTGTCTAAAGCCACAGTAGAGTCCACAGTTTATGAACACCGTGCTGACATATGGGGGGATCTTACATCCCAACAGCTGCCCATGTGGATCGCCTGAAAATGGACTGAGACGGGGCATGAGGCTGATTAAGTGCCTTCTTGGGAAAACCGTATTGGCTTAAGGGTTGGGGACAGGGACAAGGAAAGGGCAGGCATGAGGCAGTGCCTCCATGTAGGACATTCAGCGGGGCATGGAAAAGCATAGCTACAAGGTTGAATCAAAGAGCAGCAGACCGGCAACTGGCTGCTCAGGGAGGGCGATGCTGCAGTCAAGGTTCCAGCCAAAGTACAATGTGCATGCTGATGCAAAGCGTGACAGGTGTGTGATCAATGCATCAGTGTTAAAAACTACGACATTCAGGAAGCGGTATTAGCATATTGCAAAGGAAAGCACAGGTGAAGAGGGCAATCGAATTTCTATCCAGCTGCCACAGACACATTCGATTACACATCCGGTCTGCGTGAGTACAGTGACGCTGACAATTATAGAAGAAATCTATGCATTTTTCTTATTGATAGACTGGTTGCAATATGTGGTATCATTGGGAACCACCATCCCAGCATATTCAAGGTTTATTTACTATTTACTGTGGACATTATTAATGTCACATTAACTGCACTGTTTGGACACTGACATGGAGCTCACTGTTTTGTGATAAACAGACCAACAAACACGTGTCTGGTGTCTGCCATACATGAAAAAATAGCAAAAATGACAGCAGCAGCAGTACACCACGTGTTGGTGTTACACTGGTGTGAGTTGGGAGCAGCGAAACGTTCATTCCCACACCCGTTTTCATTAAATACTCTTGAGTCTGTGCACGTCACAGGAAGAGAGAGAGCCGGCAATGGCGTGCATCTCTGATCAATCCTTAATCAATACACAGAAAGGAGCACTGTGGCGCCCACCTACCACCACAAATTGAGCACAATTACATAGGAAATCAAAGGGACAGAGATGACTGCCCCTCTGGTACACAATCTTCAACATATCCTATACTTTCAATCTTAGATAGGAGAAGAGAGAGAAGAGGGTTTATCTTGATGGTCATGTCAAAACATCCGCAGATGCTCTCATGTGTCTCATTGAATTTGTCTGCGTGTCTGTTCGATGAAGTGTTTTTCCATCTGACCATCTGCATGGCACGACTCCCCAGATGCCTGCCTGTCTCTCTTCATCTTTTAGGTGGGTACCTTTCAATCCAAAAAACAATTTTCAAACTAAAAAAATGAGTGATGATATGGTCAAAGCTGGCAGCTGCATTCCATAAATGCTTCTTAAAGACAACAGTAAATGCAGCAAGCTTACACTCACTGCAAATGTCCTGGTTTTGCCAAACTGTAAGCCCACTAACACCGACTTTTTAGAACCTGCATTGACGTCATAGCACAGCCACAAGGCAAAGACACTGAGCAAAACAAGACAAAGTAAAAAGCCTCTTAAAAAGAACGATTACATTCCAGCAGTCACAATTTTAAGGGAGACCAATTTCCTAGTTTCATTTATCGAAGCAGAGTTGACTTCAGATTATTCTAGAACAACACTTCTCAGAATCATCATATTTATATCATGTTTTATTCTACCATGATCGGAAAACTTTCCATCCAACCTTACAAAATAAAGTCCATGCCTGGTTCCATTTGGATACAACTAGATATCACTTAATCTGTTCGTACTGTACCTGATGCAGCTGTAGTGTTTGAAGGTGCTGGCAGCCTTTTGGCATTCCAGACAGAGCTGGATTGCACCTGGATAGTCTTCCTCCTACAGGAACAGAGCAGTGACGACATGTAAAAAATACTATTTATAGGCTGGGGTTGTATGTGCAGTATAGACTGTGTCATTTAATACAAAAAAAAACTATTAAAAAGGTAACAAAATATCACAGAAAGAGAGTTGAGATTATTCTGAATGATGACAGTTTTAGGTGACTTCTTCTGTGCATCAGTTTTATCGGATCCATTTTGAGCTTATTAAAAATGGTTGTTACTGCAGATACTCTGCAGATAACCAAGGATTACACTCACTGTTAGTCAAATCTATTCAATGTGCCACAGCTGACCTTCACAACAGATAGGCATTTGTCTCATGTTTGTGTGGGTTTGGCTGTCAAAGCAGAATCCCTACTGATGTTTGACCTTTTGAGTCAATTATAAACATATCTCTGCATGTGTGTTGGTGTGTGTGGAGTGGATTACAATACCTCAAGCATCTCGCTGAGTCTTACATCTGTTCTTTGCTGTGAGGATAAAAATGCCAAGAGGAAGAAAATTAATACAGCGTCAAGTCAATAACAGGACACAATGTTAAGTGATAACTAGTTCAACACTAATTACATGCTTTCCTGCTGTGACCATGGCAGTGAAATCTTTTAATGATTATGGTTAGAGCGAACGATCAAAGCAAATTATTACAACAGGGTATGTTTGATTAACTTTCATCTTCATTTTAAATCATGTACTATACATAGGCTACATAGATTTTTGTCTCAACAGTGGCATGATTGGTATGTTTAGCACTGTAGGACATTTACAGACATAAACAGCTCACTGGTAATTACAAATGGCCAAGTTTTACACAAGTAATCCAAAAGATACCTGGCACAACTGTCTGAGTTTTCATTTATTTAAACTGACATCTCACTGGATGGTGTGAGGGGCATGGCACTCATGCTGGCAGGTACTAATTTGGTCCTGAAAGTAAACTAAATCAGAATGACAATCCATGTAGGGGTCTAGCAAAAACCCAATAAAAAAACATGCAATTATTTGGGAGAAGGGAGAATTTTTGAAGGAAGGTCAGAGTCGGAACTCAATTGTCGACCAGATGGTGCATGCTCAGGGTGGTAAGGCTGCAAGCGTAACTGCTGGAGCCTATACAGATTTTACTCATGTACATTTCAGCTGTTGGTAGCTTTTCTGGTCTTTTTAGGGGTGGGAATCTCGAGGCACCTCACGATTGGATTCGACTCAGAGGGCTGAATCAACATCTCTGATTTCTTGACATGATTTGTTTTTTCCAACTGTGTGACTAATTGCTACTTAAGAATTAGCATATGTGAAATGATCATAATTAAAAACAAACATTAATTTAATTCTATTATCTTTGCTCACGCTCAGCCATCCTCCAAAAGGTACAAGCGTTAGGTCTACTAATCAACTGGCTAATTAGCCTACTAACAAAATGATCTAAGGGCTGGAATGAGGTTGTTAAAAGGGCCACATTCGGCCCATCGGCGCCCACTTAATGGTCTGCTTTACACTATATCTTGATCCAGTCTAGAAGAAAAATACAGTATATTGTGTTTAAACTTTACCAGCGTCTTGATGGTCCTCAGCGATTTAAGCAGGCCTGTCAGCAGTTGTCGTCTCCTCTGATTGGCCAATAGACCTAGGCTGGCTTCCGTGAATCCCTCCTTTGCGACGCTCAGTTGCCTTCACACAAGACGTTGCAGTAAAGAGAAAACACAACATCAAAAATGTACTATATTTGGTCTTGATGTTTTTAATTCGGTAATTATTGCAATTAGCGAGGAATTGGCAGCACTAGTAGCCTATTTTATTGAAACTTGCGTATTTGGACTAATCACTGGGACAAATAATCTTGTTTTTGATATTTCAGGTTCACCAAAATCTGTGCCCGACACATACATCATGAAAATGGAATATGTCTGAAGGAATTACTGTTACAATATACAGTATACTATAACCACCAAAACTTTAACCAACACTAAGACAGAATTATTGCAGAATCATGTATGGCGGCATGTTTCTGACTTTATTTCAAGGTCAAACAAGACAGAATGATTATTATAATACTTGTCATTTGTGACCATATTAACAGGCTGAGAATATATGAAGGGAAGGACTGTTATCATATCTCAAGTTATGAGAAGAGCACTTAGTATGCAGATGCAATTTGAATGGGCTATTTCAGAAGCTACTTCATCTAGTGAATAGATAGCATGCAATAGAACACCATTACCTCCTTGCATTAGTGCAAATGACTGCTGCCAGCTGCAGGTTAGTCTGTAACGCTGTCACTCGCTCCAGTTCCTGGATTTGAAGCAAGTTAAAAAGACAGTATATAAGGCATAGCAGCATCTATAAACAGTGGAACATTTCATCCAAAGAATTATCAACTATGCTAGGAAACAGCCCTGTAAGATTATTCTATAATGTTAAGGGCTTATATGACACAAAGATATTGTTAGACTGGATCATTTGCTGCTGTCAGTGAAATATGCCTGCAATAATGCAATTTACCAAGCGAATCACTTCCCCCATTAAGTACTGTGCTGACTTGAACAGCAACACACCCCAACACACACACACACACACACACACACACACACACACACACATCGGGGTGCTCATCAGTAAGATGTGTCCTGCTGTGAGCCTTTTATGAAGACAGATATTATAGATTATGCTGTTTTGGCAAGACGTGAATCATCCATGCCAATGTGAGAGGTAGTTCAAGAGAACAAATTTCAAAACATACAGAACATGAGAGAAAACCTTCCTTTCTTCAGAGCTTTGACATTCAGACAAGGATCAATGAGCACCCTGCTGTGAGAGATCAGTTTTTAGGCCACTTCAACGACTTCCGTGAGCACAAACACTCCTCGAGCCAAAGTGCACCTCCGTTATATTTTCGACTTTTCTCTCTTTCACTCTTTGTTTTTGATTTTCTGGATCTGCCAGATGTCATGCCTGAGGTGGGAGATGCTTGTTCTTTGAGCTGATGTTTTTTAATGTGGAATCTCCCTCCGCAAAAGAGGTCCAGTGTTCACAAAAATGCCCTCGCAGCACTGTCAAATGACCTTTCACCAGCAGAATATAGTCTGGAGAAATCCATTTTCTACGGTAATAAAAAAAACAACAACACTATCAAAGTGCCACTTCAGTTGTGGTTATGTGATCAATGATCCTATTCAAACTAATCTGCCCTCATGATCTTGAGTGCTGACGAAGCCCTTGAGAAGTCCTTCGAACAGTTTGCAAGAGCTGATTCAAGTTTTCTCCGAAGGGACATGCACCATGCGACTGTTATGCTTTTCTGCTCAGGGCCTGTGAAATTTATGAAAACAAGTATGTTGACATCTTTCCGAATGTTCCAGTTAATGTTAACACTTTATTGGCAGAGATCAATATACTGCTTACAGCTTAATTTACTTTATCATTTATTTTACTTATTCTATGAAGTTTTTCTATCATTAATCATTCACTTTCAATTTGATACCACGTTCATATATGTGTGCTTAATATGAAGCTACAACCAGGTAGCTCAGCTTAGCTTGTGTTTTGTTTTTTTTGCATTTTTTTGCATTTGTGTTTTGTGTTTCAACAGAGACGGGTGAGCTGTATCCCCTTGTTTCCAGACTTTATGCTAACCTAAGCTAACCACCTGGCAGTAGCTTCATTTTTAACATAAAGATATTCGATTAGTATACATTTTTCCTCTAACTCTTGACGAGAAAGCAAATAATGGTCTCTCCCAAAATGAAAGGAAGTGATGTATATAATATTAGTAATACAAATACTAGTAAATATTATGAACAGCACCATCGAAATGTATTTTTAACACAGTCAAGGAAAATATGGACATAATATTAATCACTCATGCAGAATGCAAATTGCAACCAACTGAACACTCCTTGCCTCATTCTCGCCTGCGGTGGCTGCTAAAATCGCAAAAAACACATAAAGCCCTCTCTAAAGCCAGTGTTCAGTTTGTCCAGTCTGGGCTACAGTCTCTGTGGAAGAGGACAAGCTCTCTCTGTGGATATAAATTGCTCATTCTAAGATGACAAAAAGGCAACGAATATGCACTAGTGAAAACTTAATTATGAATATTAAATTCCATTTTTGGCAATATTATACACTTATTTCTGCCCCCAGGTCCTCCTAAATCCTACACACTGGCACAGTAACTTCATTAGCATTGGTCAGAACAGTTTCTTAATACATGAAAGTGCCATGGTGGCCTTGGTACATTCACACGCACATTAAAATTTGTCCTCAGGATCCAGCAGATTGATTCACATAGTGGGAGTAGCGTAGCCACAACTGAAAAACCTCTGCTGTGTCTAGTCTGAGTAAAAGAATGAATTCACTAAAGCCAGACTCATCAAAATGTTCAGAGTGAAGGCGATCGAGCTGTACAGGAAAATCCAAATCTCCAATTTTTCTTTCCTGTGTTCGACAAAGATGGATCTTTCGCTTCACAAGATGAACACACACAGGCTGGCTCACACTCTCTACCCCTGGTAAAGACAGCCATTATCAACACACAGGTAATACTGTGCATAGCAGATGAACAGATACTCAAGCATCCAGTTATGTTCTAAACAGAAAAAGACAAAAAACAGCTTGAATACACTCTTGCAGCTTCAAACAGATTTTCTCTCTATATCTTTTTCACACACACACACACACACACACACACACACAGGTGGTCAACACACTCAGTGCACAGTACGTAGCCTGAGGCACCAATTTGTTGTTATTCCACTGCTCTGAGCCATCTATCCTGCCTGTAAGCTACAGTTAACCTGACAGACAGAGGGCTCAATCAGCTTAGCAGGTTTTACTGGAGGGAAGAGGTTAAAAAGCTGGTATGCATGATGGAGGTAAAAAAAAAAAAAAAAAAAAAACAATAAATCAATAAATGGAATAAGTTCAAATAAAGGCTGAATTCCACCATATATGCAGATCTACACTGTACACATACAGAAAGGTAAGCCCACACAAGTACAATTAAACTCTCCAAACCGACTCCTACAATGTCCACACACATACAGGCAATGTTGTGGGAAGTGAAGGTCAAGGAGGAGAAGATGTTTAGTCGCAAGCGAGACTTTATTCCAAGCTGCTTTATTCATATATTCATAAGAGGTCCTCCATGTGACCCCCAAGCACATTGACTATGCACTAGCTCCATGTTCCCCATCCTGCCTACACATTGTAATGATGCTCCTGTTTTGGCCCTGCCCCAGTCGCTTCTTTTGTAGAAGTGAATGAAAAATAGAGTTGAGTGAATATTTAAGACACTCAAGTGAAGAGATTCACAGCTGGAGTTGACATTTTTTTACATGTGACCATGCCGCACATATTAACAACCCTGCTTCCTGTCAATCTCTAGCATCCCCAATGAAACCACCTTGAGACCCTCATGTAATTGGCAGGTAGGAACACAAAAGGTAGCACAAATTACCAGTCTCACGCAGAGGAGCCAACTGGGGAACACAAACAAAGGCATGAGCAGTAACTGTGATGAATAAGTGTTTCCAGTGGAAAATAATTGAATACCAGTCCAAGACCATTCCTTTACATTGGTGTTGAGTGACCCAGTCAGGGCTACCTGGTGCAAATTCATTACAACTCGAACTCCCACAAGGCAATCCTTCTTCCCTGACAAGTAAGGGTTGTGCAGTTGGCCACTCAATTTCTAAACTGGCAGTTACTCACAGTTGTTTTAAATCGTCATACTACCTTACCCTTTGATTGATCCAGCAATTTAACAGGATCGCGCCTTGAACTAATGGAAAATATGTCACATCTGTCAACAAATTCAAATTTAGAGATAGACAAATAACGGGAAGGGGAAGCGATATGTAGGTAACTGAAAAATATACACTAACAGCTGTAATTCAATCAGTGATGATGAATCTTCCACACGATAGAGCCCGATCACACTTTTGACCCTTTCTAAGCGGAGGCCACGTGTCACTCGAGGGCAGCAGCAGTGATCAGAAACAGCTCCCAGCAGATGAGAGGCTAGTCACTACATAGCTATGAATCACATCAGACGCTTAGCGGGCCGTCCTTTCAAGCTCTGAGGCATGAGTGTACGTGTCTGCACAATTTATGTGTTCACCGATGTGTTATACACAGCACGTGAGCACTAGGGGAGAAGTGGCATTTTGCCCCGTGGCTGTGTTTGTGCAGCAGGATGTGTTTCTGCGTACGTGTTTGATGCAGTAACACTCAGAGATAAGGAAAGTGGGGGAGAAACAAATTGAGAGGAAAACCGGTGAAACTCCTCCATATAAAAGCAGGTACACCGCAGGAAACACAGAACAGTGAGAAGAGCCGCAAAGATGTTCCCATTTCTCAACCGCCTTTCATGGTCGAAGGGAGTCGTATTTACCGGGCCGTACATGATAAACAAATTTGCAAATCAAGACAAAAGTAGGGATGGGTATTTCCATATTTGAGTACTCGCATTAAATTATTATCGAGAACTACCAAAAAAAATAGAAATACTGCCTCAGGGTTGAATGCCTCCACGCACCAGCCAAGTTGCAGTTAACATCCATGTCTGTCCAGAATCATAATATAGCTTATGTAGTGAAGAGTTTGAAGAAATTTCATACAATGTTATCAATGTAGCTCCTGGTTACTGAGTCATGGCCAAAAGGTATTTTCAAAGATCACAGTGACTTTTGACCACCATTTCTAACCAGTTCATCCTCGAGTCCAAGTGGACATTTGTGTCGAATCTGAAGAAATTCCCTCAAGGCGTTCCTGAGATATCATGTTCACAACAATGGAAAGGCTGGACAGGCACATATGGACAGACAGATAACCCAAAAACGTCCGGCCACGGCTATTAGTTACATTTATATTTACTATACGATGTGTACATTTTTTTCTCAACTACTCATCCTTAAACACAAGCACCTAGTACGTCATTGGTCTTGGATTCTTTAGGCCTCTAAGTCTTTCTGAATGTGAGGAAGTGATGCAGTCAAGCTCTGCCCTCCTTCTCACTGTAACATTAATGCAGCAGATGTAGAAACTGAAGAGCCCTCTGAACCCCACAGGGCATTTGTAGACCAAGTGAATGTGGGCCGGGAAGGGTCAGTGAAAGTGCCCCCGAAATCCCTAGCAACGTCTACTAATAAGCCCAGGCGTCATTCTGACTCTGCAGAGTCACACCGAGGGTCACGGAATAATGATCAATTTACTATTCATAGATCGACCTTCAGACGGTTTAACAATGATGGTAATTTCACTGCAATTTCACTATATACCAAATTTGTTAAAGCTGTCAGTCATCTTCTGTGTCTTGCTGAGATTAAAGCTTCACTGACTAAACACAAATTTGACATCCTCTACCAGACTTCAATGGTGATGTATCTGATGGGACGAGTGAAGTATGCTCGCTAAATAAAGTAAGTCGAAAGACCTACAGTTTCTGATCTCCTGCCAAAATGTGCTTTTATCTTGAAAACCGCTCGATGCAGCCACCGATCACATAAAATGCACACAGAAATGTTTACCTACAGTAGTTATCTGACTTAAAGACGCTGGTGTTGTCTTCAGCTGCTGCTGCACCAGCATCTGCAGAGTTTACTTACTCACAAGCGTTGATATCCAAGAAGATTAAACCTCCAAAAAAGGTCAGAATCAACTAACTTCCTTTCTATGTAGCAGTGTGTTCAGTAAACTACTCTACAGTAAGCTCATAGTTTTAAGGTTTGAAGGGTGTCAAGAATGTTGCTTAGGCTGCAAGGTGCATTTTAAAACAAAATGAGATGAATGAGGCCTTACTACTGTCAAAAGAGTCATTCTGACTCATTACTATAGCAAATGGGATCTCTTGTAACCTCAGTTCCTCCTGGATCTGATCAAAAATAGACTGAATGTCTTCTGGCTTGATATGAAGACATCAAAGATGCTGGTTCATTTCAGTTCATTGCACCATCACTAGGCCATCAAAGAAGGGATTTTATGGACTGATGTTTTGAATGAAACCCAGATTATTGCCCCCTTTTCCTTATCCATGGATGGAGTCAAAATTCCCATTGCCATGGCTACAGAAATTCTATCTTATCCTGCTGCCAATCACCAGCTGATGCAGGAATACATCCACTGACACCCTGATGGCATCAAAACAACCTGGTGTCCAATCGTAACAGAAGTGATGCCGAGAAAAAAAAAACACCAAATGGCAAATATGATTCATATGTTTTGGTGTGAAATTTTAGCAGCTGAAATATTTCCTCTTCAAGATGAGTGGCTGGGCCAAGATGAGACAGAAACAGTTGTTTAATGTGGTTGTGTGTTGGCACTGGCAGCTTACCTTCACATAAGAGGGCTGTTTCTCCAGAATGAGATCTGCGACCTTTTTAGAAACCTACAGAGAAGGAGAGAGAGATATTGTTTTTTTAAAAAAAGAGTGAAACGACACTTTGATGTTCTTCCTAAATGTCACAGCACAGTTTGGCCAGTGTCATCTTGCTATCTTGGATGGAGCAAGAATAACAATCACTGACGTCTGTATCGAAAGTTCAATTTGCCAAAGCCTCTCTCAGTTTCATCCCATTCAATGTCTTTCTCAATAGCATTACTCTGAAGTCGCTTTTATCAATTTGACCCACAGCCGAGGTAAAAGTCTAATTTTCAAAAGAGTATGTGTCCTCCTGATGGCATTAAGCACCGTCAGCATGATCATGAGATCGGTATGACCCTCGGCTATGAGTGTTGTCCGATGCTGCTGTTATGGGAGAAAGAAAAAGCTGAAGAACGCTGAGGGTTAATGGAAATTGAATGAATCGTAGCCTCAGCCATGCTGAAGGACAACACAATCAAGGTTGTTCAAGGTGGAGGTTAACTCCTACTCATGAGTCTCATTCAATACCTAAAACACATTTCCAAAAGGTCTGTAAGGACTGTAAGCTGTGTGTGGGATTGTTTTGTTTTGTTTTTTAAGTCTGTCTTGGATATTATATGAATGTAATTTTGCCTGAACACAGTTGAGCTGATAATCGCTTTCCAGGTTACCTCCTATTGAGACATTTGTGTTATTTTTGCCATAATAATTTTAAGACTAATAGACATTCAAGGGGTTGTCCAGTGAGTTAGTATTGGACTTGATTTGGGTGGGAGACTTGTAAGAGACAGATAAAAACAAATGAATGGCAGAATTAAGGCAGCATAAAACAAACAAAAATCCATATCATGGATCTATACAGTGTCAGAGGCAGAGCTCCATTTGTTCCTATGTCAGCTGCTCAGAGGCGCATAAAGCCAAAAAAGTTGGACTTCCTGGGTATGGAATTATCCACGTCTTGTGCTTACACATTGTGCGTGGCCCGTAGAGCGTGCACACTTTGGACTTTCGGCGGTTGACAGGTTAACTTGAATTGGGATGAAAGAATACAATCTCACAGCTATTCTAGACTTTGCGAAAGTTATTGGGCC
Organism: Pagrus major; assembly: GCF_040436345.1. Lineage (NCBI taxonomy): Eukaryota > Metazoa > Chordata > Actinopteri > Spariformes > Sparidae > Pagrus > Pagrus major. The sequence continues at coordinate 10,896,525 of NC_133217.1, read as the reverse complement.
AAAGGGATCACATTCTGATGTGAAAAGAGTAATTTCGAAGGGCTGTGACGCTCAAAAACATTATCCACCATCCTACTGATGCTTCTTTCACATTTTAAGCTTTTGAGAAAAAAGCAACACTTGACGTAATTTTGCTTATGTGGTCATTGCTTTCGTCTGCCCTTGCTCATGCCTGTTTTTGCAGTTAATTTGTTTCTTCTCTTTCTGTTATAAATGAATTGTCTCAAAACCTAATTGGAATTAACCCTGATGACATCATGTGACATCATCAGGATAATTTTCTTATTTTGCCCATTTAAAACTGGATTCCCAGTTTTAGAGGAAGGGCTATTTCATAAAAAATGTACAGACTCATGTATTTTAAGTAAGTGCTAATTCTAGAACTCAAGGACTGTATCAATTGGAAGAAAAAACTAATAATTTCAACTTTAAAGTGAAGAGCGAAGGAAGATTAATGTTATTTTTGCTTGTGCAGGACAACGACTACTCCAAATGTAACCAACTAACTATCTTTCTCCCACTCACCCTCTTTGCCATTTCATTTACTGTGTAACTATGCACAGCAATGCATACACACACCAAGTAGACTTGTTAAAGTAGCCGTGTTTATTCAGAATAGTGAGGAGGTGTTCATGTCTGCTAGTATGCAGTAGACCAGGCTAGGGGCGGGGATGACATTTCAACATGTGTTAAGTATGCACGGTGGCAGACTAGAGATCTGCACAGATGGCGAATGCAGCTCAGCTGAAACCGTTCATTTCAAATGTATTAGAGTTAGATGGCTACAGAGAAAACATATTCAGTACTTGGAAAGAGTACAAGAAATCGGAAAGTTAATGGCAGAGTAACTAAAAGAGAGTGAGGAATCATGTCAGAGAAGCTCAAGACAGACACTCAACCATTCACAAAGATGCTGCAAAATTAGTCCATAATGCCACCTATTGGCAACTTGCTGACTATAACACATAAGGAGTGAAAGAGTCTAAACACATAGTGGAAACCCAGCAGTGACTAGCTAAACCCTCCTTCCTGAGCCCAAAGGCCAAAGTCATTAGCTCTCAGCTCGCCCTCACATAAAAAAAAAATTGGGGCTAATTGTGCAGTAGCTGGGTTGTAAAACCAGAGCAGTGCATGTAATACTAAGCAGAGTAATTGTTATCAATAATGCAACGGAGAGTCATCAACTCAGACACACAGTAAGACAGTAACATGTGCCATGAGGGGGATAAAAAATGAGGAAAAATGAAGAAAGTCACAAGAGAAGACAGATGCCATATGCAGCTCACAGACATCATCTATCAGAATGAAAACAAATACAAGCATCGATAACAGATACTGAACATGTCTGGACAGTTTATCAAGCACTTGCTCGTTAGCAAGAAGGTTGTACACCATAGATGTACTGTATATACGGTCTTATAATAAACGTGCATGAGCAGGGACATGTTTGCTACTTCTGGCAAGTGTTCACCGAGATGTATGAGGCAATTAAAGCTAAATTAGCTAGCACTAATTAGGGCTGGTAGCAGTGGAGCAGCCAAGTAATAGTGAAGGTCAGTGTTCCTGATTAAAAGAGCTACGAGGCGAGACAGAGTAAACTTAACAGTGAGTGTTGTCTAATGCACTGCGACTGCACTTGTAACAAGTGGTCTTGTTTGTGATGCAGGAAAGACTGCAAAATGAAAATACCATCCAGAACATTTATTTTAAAGGTTCAGCTTCTCTCATGTCGACTTGACTGACTTCTAACTAGGACGTTACTAGCGTTTTCAAGCTGTGTGCGTTTCTCAGGCAGTGCTGTGATCTCTGGTGTAACATTTTCAATCACTCACACACTACTGGAAACTTCCTCTGCACAGCAGGACGACGTTTCAGCCTGATTTAAACACAGGGAGAATTTCGGCAGCCAGGGAGGCAAAGGTTGCGTAAGCTTTACTAACTTTAAAAAAAAAAAAAAAGGAGCGTAGGGAGGGAATTCATTATTGCTGCAGGAGGGGCAGTCATCTCTAGCTTTCAAGTTTCATTAAAAATTGAATATCTTCATCCACGTTATTAACGCTGCCTCCCACGACATCTCAGCAGCTAGCGTTCCTGTAAAGAAAGTCACTTTGAGGTAGATGGGATTTGGGAACTAAAATGCAAAATGTTGTGATACTGATCATATGTTGTCCCTACAAAGGCATCAAGCACCAAACATGCATGCAGTAAGTATAGCTGGTAAGGGCAGTCCAGGTTTTGGAAGAGATGACTTTGTCATTGTGTCAACATTAACAAAAGCTTTTTCACATTTTGTGTAGATCAGAATCAAGGCAACAACACACAAATGAACATTGCATCTGGACCCTTGAATTTTTCGCATGAGCCGCAGTTTTGCTGCACAAAACAGCCATTTGCCATGAGCCTCTCCCAGCAAAAGTCAGAGATGCCAATTAAGCTTGGATACTGTGGCGGAGACATAAGGCAGTTGGTCTCTTCTCTTATATCAGAGAAAATCTGTTCTACTCTAAAGCAATTGACTCAGGAGATGGGAAGAAAGGGAATTGGGGGAATATTTATGTCAACATGTGTCAGCACAGCAGGAGTGAAGCAGGAGTGAAGAAGGAGTGGCAAACAGCGAGTCAAGCACATCCAGTACACAAGGTACAGTACTGTACCTTTTCTCGCTTTTATGTCATTTACTCACGCCCCCGCCAGTGCACACATACCTACTGTACATCGACCTGCTTTAGAGCTTTACTAATGGCATCACAAATTAAATGTGTGAGACCTTCTACGTCTTCTGCCAGGAGGAAAAGCCGACACACGACAGCCCCATGGTGAGTAATTTGAGTACCTTTTTCAGAGGGCTCTGCTTTATTTCACACACTGACGACTATGTGCCTCTGTAGGCTTGCGGGTGTGTGTGTGTGTGTGTGTGTGTGTGTGTGTGTGTGTGTGTGTGTGTGTGTGTGTGTGGGCAGCAGGAGACTGGCATTTGTTTGGTTAACCGCAGCACATACACACATCATACTGTACACACGTGGTTTCACAATAAAATATCTGATTTAAAAAAATGTGTGAATTGTCAAATTAATTCTGACTTAACACCTACACAAGGTAAACATTCAGCAGCCCCTTGAGACTGTGCTCTGCTAGTGTATTTCAAACTTACTGGTATCTCATTTGTGATGCCAAAGATAACATTGATTTTGACCAGAGAGGAAGAACTCTCCATACTGAACCAAATCAAAGAGTGAAATCAATCACACAGGCTCCCTGTTAAGGAAACAGTGTTGTTTTGCTAAAATAAAACAATAAATATTTTCACCAAACTTATTTTACCAATGAAACAGAGTCACTTTTTTAACCAGATGGGGTACATGTACTGTACATGGCAGGAAGCTCCAAGCTAACCAACATTTTACACTTTGTGTAAAAAAATATAAAAAAGGCTGAGTCACAGTATGTGCCTTGCATACTGTACTGCCCCAGCGTTAGCTAACTAGTGTTACTAGTAATGTTAATGTTAGCTAGCGTTAGCAATGTCAGGGTTATTAGCTTGAACATAACATGAAAAGCAACACACACACATTTAGTGGCTGAATGTTATCAATAATACCTTTAAACATATTAACTGCAAAATAAAAGAAAGTCATTATTCATTAATGGCAACATTAATTCTGAAAATGTCTGACTGATGAGTGGGATAGTGAGAAAAACACAACACACGCTTTATTTGTTGGTCTTTTCTGCTATAATATGTTCATACCATACACAATGCGGATTTGAGCTCACATTATTTTAGAGACAAGATGATGATTGGCAGAAAAAAGGCCAGTTTAAAAAAATTATGTAAACAAATCAAACAAGGTACTGCATATATCGCAGGCAATTTACAAAAGCCTCAGGGCGTCAGGGTAGACAAACAGGTAGAGGATTTGCTTTTATAGACTCAGGATTTGCAGGTTTGCATTGATGAGATTTCTGAGAGTCATAGCTGTGGATTTTCTGGTCTACGGCACACTGGACCATTTATCACGTCTATTTCAATGAGCCAGAGAGAGAGAAAGAGAGATAGGATATGTGTGAGCATACGTTTGTGTACTAATAGGCTTTACTAACTTGTAGGTCTCACCATGCCAGAGGCCACAAAGTCCTCTCAAATAAACAGACAGCTCTGTCGGCAACTGCCACAAATGTCAGAAGAAGGGATGTGTGGCAGGTATGAAAAAGATCTATCTTGGAGGAAATAAATGTAGCAAAGCACAAGGAAAAACAAAAGTAAAAGCTGAGGGATGGACGGAGACATAGGTGCGCGAAACTACAGAAGCTTGTCAGGAAAAAGTGTGAGAAATCAGCGGTGGACTGGGGGATCAGAAAGGAGCTGCTTTCTCTCCCCGCGTGTTTCTAAAAATAGAATCTGTTGACAGACCAGCTCTCCAGCCTGAAGCTGTGGGTACCTGACTAACCTCAGAACGACGGCTTTGCTGTCGCAAGAGTCTGATATCAGAGTTCTGGCACAAACTGTGGCCATGGGGTGTAGGTCAGAATCAGTCATCTGTCTTTTCCCATATCCCCATCTCCAAAGTTATACTGGTAGGCAAAATGTGGTCTGCACATCACAATATTCAAACGCATTCAATACTTCATACAAAATCTAATAAATATGGAACTAAGGCAGCTCCCAGGACATCATAATGGGAGCAGTTTTATGTATTATTGTAAAATATGACATTTTGCATGCTGTGGTTGTGGATCAGAAGGCACAGTGGATTTGCAATGGCAACTTTCTTTCTTTCTTCCTTTACAACGAGCAACCATGAGCATGTTGTTCTTATGTAGCTGGACAAAGACACTATGAAAATCTTCAAATAGTCTGTGAAAAAAATAGTTTTTAGTCTTTACAGCGATGACCATGGTAGTTTTTTAAACATCTTTTCAGAAAAAGTCTCACTGGGCACACTCAACACGTTGTTGTTGACTGTGCTGAGACATTACCTGGCAGGCAGACGGGATTTTTTTGGGCCGCCGGGCAAATTTCGATGTTACAATGAAATAATGGAGCCAAGACAGATATTCAGAGCTCTTATCTTAATGAAAACAGGCTTTTAAGTATTATTTTCCAGATGTATTAGTGTTTCATACTGTATGTCTGCAGTGTGCGCCGGTGTGTTTTTCAACGCACTTTTCATTACTTCCATTTTCCAGAGATGCCACTTAATGGTCCTTGAGGTGGCGATGTCTGGTCTGTCTGGTTTTCAAGCATAAGAATGAACTTTGAAGTTCAGTTTTTAACAGCATAAACAAAGTCTTTAAAAGAATCCATCTATGTCAAACTGGAACTTCTGCCTTTGAACAGAGGAGGGGGCCTACGACATTACTGTAAACAATCGCGCACTATACGCTACATATCTATAGTGGAGCAGCAGCAAAACAGGGAAAAGGTTTTAAAGACAGAAATCTGTATTTACAAAAGGAATAAAATGACAAAACAATTTTAAACGTAAGGTCAACTTCTTAGGTTTTTCAGATGCCCGCCCATATTAAACGGTCTCTTTGGCAGATAGAGAATTTTGGCTCATAAGTACATGAATGAATGAGCTTTCATGCCAACAAGAACAAGAAGTCCTAAAAGTGCTGAAGATGAAATTACAGCACCTACTGAACTCAAATCAACAAATACATCTCCACAACAACTGAGCATAAAGGACTGTACATATCAGGAGCCAAAGTCACATATGATGTTTGGTGATTAAAAACATCATTTTTCAAATCAATAAAGTTGTTGTTTCTCATAAAGATGTCAAATATCATCTAGTTTTGTGTAAAACCGCTCAGTGAACTACATCATCTCGAGATCAAGCGGGATCAAAAACCTATTGTCCTAAAAAAAAAACCTATTTGTCTGTCTCCATTCACTACCATACATGTCTTTTCCAAAATAAGGTCCCATGGTGGTCCTGAAGGGGCAAGACTCTCGCCTCTCTAAACCACACAGTTGAAAGCTGTGAAAAGAGCTACTAAATGGACTGCCTTGATTTTTATTATTTTAGTATTACTGAGGTCAGGATTGAACTTAATGACTCAAATAGTGTCTCTTGATTTTTACATCCATTTCCAGCTGGAAATGACACTAACATACACTTATACTTACTGCTGCCTGTTGTCTCTTCAGCTTGTCTCTGTACTCCTCCAGCTCCTGCAGGTTCAGCTCAGGTGGGAGTTTCTATAATCACACACACGTACACACATAGAATCAAACAACCTTATTGGTTGTTTACAATATATCATCCTACACTGGTGAAAGCACCTAAGACATTTGCAGACACATCCACAAAGACAGTCCGTAAGCCCCCCCTTACTTCTATACAGCTGCATGTCTACTGTTCTGCATAGTAAAGGTCACTGCTGTGTGTGTCAGACAGAAAAATAACCAAACCAGAACTATGACTGTATCCAAGTTCTGGTGCTCAGGGCCATAGCAGAGATTTCATTTATCTTGAGCGAGCTAATCTTCACTCTTGAGCATCTTAATTTTTCAAAGATATCTCACCAGGTATTTCAAAGGGCTTAAGCTGGTTTAACTGGTGTGACTGCAGATAGCTGCAGCTCTTCCTCCATTCAAAAAAGCCAAAAGAATTTGCTCAATAAATACACTTTGCCAGATCATAAGTCAGATTAGTCAAGAAGGTGGAGGACGTTATTTAGCAAACAGCAAACAAACTCTGCGAGGGAAAGAAGATATTACAAATCCATGGCCCAAAGGATGATAGGTAATTACTTTCCCCTTGACTGAGAGTCTCATTTCAGATGGTGTAGCAATACCAAGATAAATCTAATGAGATTTCACACCCTCTCTCTGTTGAGCGGATGCAATCCATCAATCGGGACGTCAATGGCACGCATGCGGCTCAGCAGAAGTGTAAGAGACAGCAGTTCAGGTGAGAGAGAGAGCTTTTAAGTCTGTCAGTCAGACGCGGTTCAAAGCGTAGGATGCCACATTTGTCCACATTAAAAATGCTTAATTACTGAAATGTGGTGGGTGTGATTAAATTAATACATTTTATGGAGGGAGCGTGGGAACTCAGGAGTCTCTCATTCAGTCAAAAATGTGTTCATACAGAGAGAATCTGACCTCCAGTTCGTGCTGCACCATGTCGAAGGAGTCGCTGGAGAAGTAAACCTCCTCGATGCTGTCGATGATCTCCTGCTCCGCCTGGGGGTCGATGGGCTGTTCCCTCAGCTCCCGCAACTCCTCCTAAGAGAGCGACACAAAAAGAGAGAGAGCATGAAAAGATGTCCTTGAAGTAAGCACTTTAGAAAGTTCCAGACACACTGGGACACAAACAGAAAAGGTCCAAAACAAAGAATTGCATCATTTCCGAATGAAAACAACAAACAAAATCTGTTATATAAACGTCAAGGAAGACGCATTAAAACTGGGGAAGATAGAAAAAAGGGTAATACAGGGGAAAAAAAGAGGAAAGACGCTAGGGGAGAGAACAATAAAGGCAAGAGAGATAGGATTAGAGTAACAAGAGGTACAGAGGAGTTTAAGGACAAGGGGAAGGGTGAAGGACAAAGTGATGAGAGAAGAGAATAAAAATTAGGTAGTGAACAAGCGGCAAGGGAAAGAGGTGGTGTGGAGTGGGAAAAAAAGTGGGAAAAGAGAACATTAATCGCAGAGTTTGGGAGAAGATTGCAGCATGTTTCGTTGGACAGCTGTCACGGGGGACGTCAGGCAGCCCTGAGAGGAAAAGACGAAAAGAAGGGAATGACCCAGGAAATAAAAAGGAGATTTCCCTTCAGAGGAACATCAGAGCCTTATTGATTAACATGCTGTGCATCCGTCGAGGCTTAATGCTGGAACGAGTCTTTTAGATGAAGGGTTTTTAACCCACATTCCTAATGAGCCGAGATATCGTCACAGCTCAGTAACAAAGCGACTGTGTTTGCAGTCTCAAACAAAGTTACTAAACAATAAATTAATACAAGAACAAGGCTATAGCTGTGTCAGTAATCCCTGTCTTTTTACCATATACATTGAGTGCAATCATGTGGTGTGGGAACATTTACATAAACGCTCCCTTAACAGGGCTGCAGGGTGCGACTATATTGGTCTTACGCCAAAAAGTCTGTGAAGTGCAACATTTTCATTTGTCGCGCCAGTGTGCCTGAAATTTTGTCACGTACTTGGATAGTTTATAAATACTACTAATGTGGTAGAATTCCATATATGAGCAAATGTACAAGTACGATAGCCATCATATGGTATACCTTGAAAACAGTACATTGCTGCAACCCTACTTTGTAGCGTCCATGTTATCCCATATTGCGACTTAAAACCTCATGAACACAAGGAAGTTGAAAGAACAACTTCCCAACATGCGAAAGAGCCCATCCAAGGAGCAAAATATGGCATCCCGTGTACAGAAACATATCATGCTAAATGGCTTCACATTGGAAATCCTTCATTTAAAGCAATTGCTGAGTCAAACAACTTCTTTGTGAGGAATCAATACATTCAGGCATTAGCACTAAAAATAGACAGCAGGCTTGGGAACAAGTCGAACCAGAATAGATGTGGAATTAGCGGACATATACGCCCCTATATGCATCCACAGCCCTATTAGTTAGATGTATATAAACCTCTATTAATCGCCTGCACACATCATCTCATATAGACTTCATGGGATAGCAGACGCTGATCAAGAAAACCTTGTTACACACCTGCCTAACCACTAATATTTTCCCAGCTCCTATCAGTGAGAAGCGTGCAGCAAAGCGATGAAGTGTGCCATCCACCCATGTAACTGAATCTGCTCCTGTGGGTGAGAGTGTCTCTCGCTGAGTGACGTTTATATCAGGCACCGCTGCTGTGAGTAAATTTAACATCCACAGTCAAATATAGCCTTGTTTAATTCAATTACACAAAAAGAATCCCTTTTATATACCATACATAAATTTAAACGAGGCAAATAAAGAATCAAAATGCCTGCAAGGGTCCTTCTGGGCGTGTGTGCTTGTTGCCACGTTTGAATCAGGTGAAGAAGTGAGCAGGAGCCTTGCGGGGGGAACGCGTGGGCGAGTGCGTGACATTGCAAAGGAGGGGAGGTGGTAGGAGATCACGCTCTGCCATCAAAAGGGTGGGTGGGAAAATCAGCTCAAATGAGAGAGAAAGCAAAGAGGGGAGGGGGGAGGGGAGGCTGGATGACTCATTGATAGCGAAAAGTTAGAGCAGAAAGAAGAAGACAATGATGTGGTCTCTCCAGTCCGGTAGGAGCAATTCACCTCCCCTCTGTCTTTCTCTTTTCCCTCCATTTACCTCAGTCTCCCACCTGCAGTGATGTGAAAATCCTCTGAACACCTCTAAGTGAACACTTGAATTGAGAGGCTACCTGGGGTTAAATAATTCCCTTCCTCTCCTGTCGCTGTGTGGGCACAAAGCAAAACAGACGCCCCCACGCGCCCCGCGTGCAAATCCCAACATCAGCCGCTGTGAGGCTTTGATCAAATTTCACTTTGAAGGATGAGGGACACACAAACCACCCTCCGCAAATTAATGAAATTCTCGCCTCGTTGCGGAAATTAGAAATCTATTTGCGTCCAAAGTGTGATTCGGACGTTTAACGAGCCTTATCAAAAAAAATCAAAGTGGATATTTGTCCGGGGTGATGATTGAACGTGGGAGAAAAAAAGACAGGCGCAGAACAAAAAGGTGCTCAACAACATGGGGGCCCTCGATGCAAGGGGAAACTAAATAAACAACAGGAGGTTCATGGAAAATCCTGCGAGACGTTAGGACAGAAAGACGGCTGAGAGGAGGGCCAATAATTTCCGCTATGGAATCATTCATTAGATGAACAAATCAAAAACCCCTCATTGTAATCAGTGTTGAATATTTATGTGAGCCTAACTGGGTGTACGGCCTCATGTGCTCCTAAACAAGGGTTTAACACAGTTGTCTTGTGGGACATTAGGACATAATCACAATATCCAGGCTGCGACACTGCTGTCAGCTGCTGGGTTAACAGGTAATAATACTATTGAATTTTTTACTTGGAAGTCTTTGATTATTTTTTCCTCCACGGTCATTTTGCTCTGAATATCAATGAGCCAACAGCAAGCATTCTCTGTATCTGTGTTGTCGTGCAGTTGTTTCATTATGCGAGTGCATTATCAGGCTCTTGGAAGAATAATTAGACAAAAGCTTATCTCTGATTGGGTCACCTACGGCCACAGCACCTGTGAACTGTCAAAATGAGCTGTGTTCCCCCCTCTAGATAGCCTGTGTGAGCTAATGAATGGTTATCAAACATGCCATCTTCACAGCTCTAGCCCCAGTCCCCATCTTCAGAAAATACATATTGCACAGGAGGTACTCAGCCAGTCATATTCATCCTTAAACTTTAAAGGAAGTGATGTAATATTGAGCAGGTGAAGCACTCAGTCTGTCTAAATGAACACTTTTTTAAGACCAGAGTTCTATCCTCCTGATAAGACATAAATGGGGTGTTGAGTAAACTGAGGGTGACCCCTGCTGGTGGAAAGTGGTAACTGCATGTACCTCTAGCACCGACAGCAGGGTTGTAAGAGAAGCACCGTTTGCCACAGGGAAGCTGAAGCCTCCGGGGAAGCCTCCTGTTCTCAACATTCAACAGCTTTTTAGGTAAATATAACACTTTGCAGCATCACAGAGATATTTTGTACCAGATTGATGCAGAGCTTCACTGAATCACTATCGCACTTACATATGGGGCTGCATATAACAATTATTTCATTCGTGATTGGTCAGTCTAACATTTTTTTTTATTATTATTGAAGTTAGTGAAGAAATACCCATTGAAACCAAGGTGACTTCTTCAAATCGACAATATTCAATCAACTAGAAATTCAATTTACAATGATGTAATAAAAAAAAGAAAGAAAGAAAGAAAGAAAAGCAATAAATCTTCACATATTAGAGGCTGCAACAAGCAAATGATTTACAGATGCATGATAGACATTAACAAGAAATTGCATATATTAAATTATGTTATCGGCTATTTAATGGTACCAGTGAATTATAGCCAATAAAAATAGACAAAAATACAAAGACAAATTGCTTTCATGGACACAGACAAGGACAGCATTTTTACACAGAGGGGGTGGAGGTGAAGGAGGAGGAGGAGAAGGAGGAAGACGAAGGAGAAGGTGAAGGAGAAGAAGAAGAAGAACTGTATCAGCTGAATAACATCCACATCATGCATCCATAAATTATTGGGCATCATTTGTTTGAAAAATGACTGAAACTACTCAATTAATTGACAGATTGCTTCAGCTCTCCTTGTATCTGTGAAACAATCAGGTCCAAGAAGCTTTTTTTGTGGATACATCATTACATTGGTTGGAAAATAGAGGATATCCTGAGCCTCACTGGAAGTCGATACTGGACTTGATATTTATATGTTGAATTTAAAGATTTGATGATTGAGCATTGCTTTACCACACAATGCAAGATTGTAATTGATGTGGTTAAGAGACATATCGAACCACAACACCTGCTAAGAAAATCCTTAAAGTGACTAGGAGAGGGACGACAGCTGTGAACAGAGAGGATTGAAAGGGGGAAAGGGCGTGTCTGTTTTGAGTGTGGACCCACAAAGCAGCTTATACCACCTCAGCAACCCAGAGATTAACACAAGCAACAAAAACATCCAAGTGAGCTAAAATAGCTCAGAGCCATTTGGAGTAGTTCAAATAAAAAATACACATCTCAAGAATCTACCAGGATTGTGATTTATTTAAAGGTTACAGTGCACATTGGCTTTTGTTAGACACATGAAATGATAACACTTTCAATGTATTTCTATCAGTTCCCCAAGGGTTTAACTGCAGTAGACCTCTGTTTTATCATTAGCTTTGAGACTGTATCACAGGGAATTCTTGATTGAAGTCATACTTTTATTAAATCTAGGTCTTTGGCTCACCTCCAGATTTGCATGTTCGTTTGTAGAGGGCATTAGGTACACAGCAGCAGCAGCAGGGGGAACATTGGGAATCAGATTTTCTTTGAGAGAATGGTTTCACCTGAGGGTAAACTGCTGCTATAGTCAAGAGTCTGAACTCTGCATGCACATATGACCAGCCCGACATCTGTGAAAGGAAACTAACCAAATGCTCCACTTCGCCACAGAAACACGACATAACAGAAACCATATTATGCATTTGCATTCATATGAGTTCATTAACTTCCGTAGTCACCCAACAGGGCATACAGGAAGGCGTTTTAAAATGACTACTTCAATTAGACAGCAGCACTAGCTACACTTCTTCAAACAGACATCATGTGGAACAAAACAAAAGCTTCAGAAAATGTCAGTCACCACTTCCTGTTGCTGACTACAGTGAACCAAGGGAGGTATCTCCGGTGATGTCACAAGTAGAGCAGAAAAAAAGCTCACAAATAAATCAATAAACCCATGATCAATTAACTGATGAATCGTGAATAGATGGATGATTAATCATTGAATGATAATTCAAGCCAAAATGCCAGAAATTAACTGATTCCAGCTCTCAAATGTGAATATGCTCCACCTTCCTTTGTCTTATATGATACTAAATTAAATATTTACAAGTTATGGACAGTTTGCATAAAAAGACAAGACATTTTGAAGATGTCCCCTTGGGTTCCGGGAGATTGTGATATCTTACAGGCCAAAGAATTAAATCAGATCTGTTGTCAGAGAAATATCGTCAGATGAATAAATAATGAAACAAAAACATTACTTGCAGTCTTAGTCACAAAAGCTTCACATAACTAAAATAAAATTTCTGAGCAAGTCGGTCATTTTCCTTCTTTTTCTAGAAGGATTTTGACAACCACCACAGCATGGATGAGATCTTCAATGCATGGTCATGTGGCTTAGTTAGGAATGCAGTTTGTTTGTTTGTTTGTTTGTTTGTTTGTTAATGGAAGCCGTGTGCTTTACTCAGCACATAACATGTCTTACGGCTGAACCGTATTATGGACAATAATTAGAGTTTAGTGTTTAGGCTATAATTGTAGGACTGCAACTGACATTTATTTTTTCATTGATTAATATCTTGATAATTGTTCAGTTTATAAAACGTCCAATTTAGCGCAGGAAAAAAGCAGCATGACAAGGCTCCACGGTGCTGTTTTGGTCAAACATGCACCCGAAAAAAGTGCAACTAAACATTTTCATTGGTTCATGATGATGTGGCATTTCTCCTGGTCTCTTTTATTACATCTGCCAAACAAGCTTTGTAGGTCAGAGTACACTGCAGCCCTACAAAATTTCATTAAAACGCTGTTTTGTGACACATTTTACCTTTATAAAACAATTGCCGTTCTTTGTGATTTGGATCAATTTGCCATTAATTGTGCAGCCCTACTGTGAATGTGTAGAAAAATTGCCAAGTGCTTTGAATAAAAGTACCGTATAAATGCAGACTTCCCACTCACAAGATTCTACTCTACACTTACAGGCTAACTAGCATATGTTTATGTAATCCCTGCTTATCACTCAAACACCATCAAACCTTCAAGTCATGTCCAGATAATGTCTTGACGGCATCATTTGTCAATCACCCCCCTCATCAGTCCTCCCCCCTTATAGTGAGCCAGATGTTGCTGTCAGCTCCTGCATGGAGGATGATAAATGATGTGAGTCACGGCTACAATGGTTGTAAACACAGCGATGGTTCAATCCAGTGAGCATCAGATGAAGTATCATAATGACACACGCACGTAGTCAAGCACATTGGTCTCACTCTCCTACACGGAGCAGCGTGTTAAGTAGTGCAGTGTCATGGCATATTGAGAGGATTATTCAAAAAGGACAAGAGGTTTCGGTGCATATAAGGCCAGGCTGGCGTGGCTCCCATTTCATTTCCCTGAAAGCTGAAAGGCCCAGCAGCACAGTAAATAAAGTCAGCGCATAATATCACCAAATAATAAGCCCTGTGTTTTGGTTGAGCGCACAAAGGGCAGGTGTTTGCAGTACACACAGAAGACGCAATTCATCGCTGACTGTCAGTAGGCTGAGGCGCATATAATAAAGGCAACCTATACTGTGCTGCCTCATATCACATAAGCTGAATGTAGCAAGTGTAATAAGATTTACAGTAATTCCTGGGGCTTCAATTCCAGTGTGAACAAAGTCCCAGGCCTTAAACCAGGGTGTTTGATGTCTGCATATCCATGTTTGGCTACAGGGGAGACATTCATCCTATGAAAAGAAATCTTTCTTGAGACACTCCCTCTGCTTTCATTCAGGCTCTAATTACACCAGGCTGCTTATCTTATCTTATCTGACCTGTGTCATCGGCCTGTTTTCTGCAATAACAGGTCTGGCAGCAGAATTGTGAAATTGTCTACTAAGTATTAAAACAATATGTTACAATGGTCTGAAATCATTTGATTATTATTATAAAATGTTTGTTGTCAATCATGAGCCTGTGTTTGCCTTTTTATTGTAACAATAACCACAAGCACAAAACATAATACTTGTTGTGTACGAGCCTTTCAAAAGAGACAGCATGTGTTTATCACACACTGCTCTGTCTTTATCTTCTCTCATGACGACAGGACATGAAATAAGCAGATGAAAAGATATTTTTCAAAATTCTGTCTGCTTTCGCAAACCCTGAGGGATGAGTTGACAGAAAATCACTTCCTTTTAGTCTTATATTTTGTTTTTCAACCTGGGTACTGGCCACACCAGGGAGAAAATCCACTCACATGAAGGCCAAACAAGGGACGACAATCAAAACAATGTCAACCGTTAAAAGCCAAGTCGTCCGAGGGAGAGAAATTAAACGTCTAGTTGAATCGACCTGGCTGATATCACCGAGCACCGCCGATAAATAGAGTTGGTCACCTTCCAAATTGTAGTCAGCCCCCTTAATGGAAGGTCATGACGACAAGGCAAAGTCAAAGCAAAGGCGGCAACTAGCAGTGCATTGAGGCTTAAGTAAGTAAGTGGCTTTAGATTATATAGTGCCACGCTGCGACTTCACTCCATCCGCTCTTGACAAATTGAATTTGTACAAGCAGACGATGACAAATGCTTCCTGTGATGAAGTTTGACGGATTGCATTTTCAAACGCTGCCATGCCAAAATGCTAAAATACTGTAAGAGCAGACCGTATTTCACACTCCTGGAGTAAGGAGTGATGTGAAGGGTTTCCTTAAGTGAAATGAATGGGAGACTTCAGTTATTATAATTTAGTCATTACGGTCTAGAAAGGCCAGTTGGTGTGATTTAATTATGGTCATTTACAGGAAGAGGTTCAAAATGTAATACGATGCAGTCTGGCTCTTATTTAGAACCATCCTAAAACATTCAACCATGGTGCATCGCTACATTTGATATAACTGTGTCTGAGTTTGATTGAACTTCGCTTCTTTGAATGATATGCTTGGTCAAGTTGCTCAAAACTTCAAACACGAGAAGCAGTGCAGAGCATAAGATGACAGTCCATATATAAATGTGCAGATTTTGATGAGTGCCACTGTGTATTGCAAGGAATAAACGAAAAGCAGCAAAGATGTCACACAAAACTGTTACAGGAAGCATTCGGCTCCTCACACCTTACTACAAAATAAAATCAGTTAAACATAGCACAGGTAGCTACCTTCTATTAACTACCTGAATACATCATTAACTGTAATGAAATACAGTCAACTTTTATTACAGTGAGAGAGGTTGATTTTGTGGAATATGCATGCCAGCGCATCAATCACAGTATCATAGTTTACCTTGCTGGGGATCCTCAGGTTCTCCACAGGACTCAGGTCTGCCATGCTTTCCTGGGGGCTTTTCAGACCCTGTCAAAATAAGACTCACCGTTAAACCCACAAAGTCAAGGGAAACCAACGTTATTTCAGCTGTAACCTGGTCCTGTTGTCGCGTAGCTTGCTACTGTCCAGCCCACTGGTGCATACAGTAAAAAAGAAGAAGCGACAGGCAGATTTCTGAAAGCGATATGCTCTGTTGTGTCCATTGGTGGGTCTAACATTACTGCAGTGCAAGCTGAGAACTTCCCTAACCGCCCAGTTTCCACTGTGGTGCCCTGTTGTTGTGCTTGTCTAATGGTAAACACTTACAGCTAGGACGTAGGTATACCTGCCCCTACACGTGTACGTTCTTTCATGTGGGGTAAATAGTTCGTGGCTGTGATACGGTCGTTGAAAAACTGCCGTTACTCGGGCTGAATGTGCCCTTTAATGAGCCAGCACGATGAGCTGTCAAATTAGCCAGTTAGCTTAGCACGCTAGCTACCAGCAGCTGTCAAGAGACAAACGGCTCAGCAGCTCAGTCTCTGTGGACCTGCTGTGCTCACCTGCCGGGCCATGAGAGACTTGATCTTCTGCATCCTAAATCCGACTCGTGTCAGTGGACAGACGAATGAGCAAAGTTACAGTTTTGTTTTGTTGTCAACGATGCGCCTCCATCACTACGAGAAGGAAGCCATAGTTGACCGTCACGTGACTGGTACGGCGAGAATCGGAAGGTGCCAAAGCATCCTGGGAAATGTGGTTTTATTCAGAGGCTTGCTTGTTATTGTTGTGACAGGTGTAAAAGCTGGAAATAATTTGATTAAATTAAATAAAAAAATATAGAGGTTGTTCTAAAGAAACAAAAAAAGATATATATTTAAAAGTGGTGTAAAGCATTAACATTGTGTTACATGTATTACTGTCTCACACCACTGGATGGTGGTAACTTACCATCACATCACAGAATGCAAAGTAAAGCATGGTTATCTTGCCTCCCTGAAAACTGTTACTCTATTTCTCTAGTTTTTAAGGTGAGACATTTGAACTTTTTAAGTCATTGTAGGGAAAGCACATGGTCCTGATGTGGTGCACACCGAGATCCTTGCATGCTGTCATGGCTTATACTTGAATAGAATGGATAATTAATGTTACTGGCAACACGTATCCTGCTATGACAAGTCAAAATGTCTGTTGTGAAAAAGGCCCATAATTACTGATAGTTATAGTAGAATTAACTTGACTTATTTCTCTACAGAAATGTATATAATTTTCAATATTTACAGACATGTTGAAAACATTTGACCATCTTAGCAAATGTGATACATGATTATAAGTTGCAAGATGTATGAATTTGCCACCTGTTGAACTCATACTTTAAACAAATAGGGGCAGCATATCACGAGAGTAGCTGACTGCTGCTAACTGTATTCTGTTTATGACTGTAGCTCCTGTTAGCTTGTTAGCTCAGTTAGCCATGCAGCTACGCAGAGAGTTGGTGTAGACTATACACCGCAAGCACAGGACTTTTTGGACCACTGTGAGGAAGAAGTTTTACGGCCTGGGGCTAGCTAGTTAGCATGCTAACTTCAGTAGATATCTCTACAACACAATACATAGACATCTTTGACATCACATCAACAACACTGTTATTTCTTTACATTCTGTTGATATTTTTAGTTATTTTTTGAATGTTTGAAACTAAAATTCTTACATATTGCACCTTTAAGTAGTATATCAAGTATAAGCCTACAGCATTGAATTGTTCCTTACATGTTGATTCATCAATAATAATAAATATCCAATAATATAATATAATGTAGTCCATGTAATAGTATAACACTGACAAGGGGCCAAGTTAACCATCTGAGTAGATGGTATCTTTCTGTGTATTTGTAGCATGTTTGATGTTTTTGTTTACATACTGTAATTAAGTACATATAACCTGGTGTAAAACAGGTCATACAACTTTGTTTTATCGTTTGTGTGGCCTCATTATTTACCAACCTATACTTTGAGCGAGAGTGATCATGTCATCATGTCATGCCATTCATGACTCAGTGCCATGTAGCTCCATCTCTGCAAAGCAATCAGACCTGGCTCTGCATTGTAAACTGTTCAAACTAATTACAAAACCGGTGCATGCAGACCCATTCAGCCTGCCATGTAATTGCCCCCTTGGGTGTTATTTCGAGCAGCCCTTGGTTAAAGGCACGCAGCATGCACCAGACAGCAGGCACTGTGAGCTCTAGTTCCTGGTTAATGATGCCTCGGGCTATTTCCCAGTCAAATGAAGGTGAGGTCGATCTCCTTCGGTGAAGTTGCTCCGCTGTTGTTTGTTAGGCAGTCATCCACAGTGCGGAGCCTCCCTTAAAGCATACACTGAGACGGAACAGATGGCAACCCCTACCCGGAGATGCCACCACAAAGACACAGCACACTGAGTTGGTCAGTTTAGACGCTATAAATAGAGGTGGATACAATGAACTGCTTGTTGTTATGCAGGGGAGCATCATGATAAGCTTGATATAAGGTTCAGATCTTGACAATTAATTATTTTAAAAAATGTATGAGTGTAATCATTTTTCTTGTTGTCATACATTGGCAATATTGTAAAATAATACTTCCATCACAGTATAGTTTCTTTGTGAAAACCTTTAAAACTCACTAGTTTTCTTTGGAAACAAGTGCCAAATCATTTCAAATGTTTATATTTAAAAAAAATCATATTGGATTAACTTAGACTACTACTTACTGGAAGCACTCAGCAAAGGCTTGACAATGAGGACAGCACAATGTTTTGGTAATGAGCTGAATCATAGCAGAAAGCAGACTGCTGCCTTGTTCAAGGTGGGAAAACACAACACAAGTCTAATGAATTTAGTTCATTGCAAATACATTTTGACCTCTATTTTGGAGACAAAGCATTCTTGTGTCTGGTTCTCTCTGTGTCTTCTCCCTCCTCATCCCTCTATCTCTCACACACACAGAGAGAGAGAAGCAAGCACACACATTTTTATCTGCTCGTGACAAGGTGTCAGCAGGAGCAGGTGGAGGACACTCTGCCTCATGCTGAACCATCCGTCTGTTGCTGCCTGTCTCCATACCACGCCAGGTACACGGCATACCAATACGACAACAAAGCTGGGACAAACAAGCACTCTGAAGCAATTTCAAATCCAACTCAGACACTTTGTGAGAAGAGAGATCGCAGCCAAGACATCAGACAAAGACTGGCTGTGAAGCAGCAGAACAACTGACATCTTTGCTGGCTTCAGCTTTTAATTTTTTCAGAATCTGTGATTAATAAAGTGCTCATTTCAAGCCCAGGCTGCTATTACCATTCCAAGAAAGAGACATAAAGAAAGAAATGGCAGAGTGAGCACTGTCTTTGTCTTTAAAAATTACCCAGAATAGTAAACAGATATATCTTTAATAAAGTACAAAACAAACATGTGAATGCAAACTGTACAATAAATTATGAATCATTTTCCTTGTTTCAGCATTTCACTTTATCCATGTTGAGCAGAAGAAATGCTACATTTGAGGGAACAGGTTGATGTTTTTTCTATAGGAATAAATAGATTTGAGCAAAACATAGAAATAGAATAATAGGTATAAACAATCTGCAGTATAATCCATGTACAATATTTACAGTTATATATATAATTCATTCAAGAAATGCATTCAGTATAACACTTGTTTTCATACAACACAGACTCTCCTTGGTGGGAATGTTAAAGATATTAATCAAATGGCAAATAAACCTCCAGAATTTAAAAATTAAACGTGTTTTAAATAGTAATCAAGGTATGGGAACAGAGCTGCAACTAATGATTATTTTCAACGGTTGATTAATCTATGGATTATTTTCTTGATTAATCCATCTGTTGTTTGGACGATAAAATGTCCGAAAATGGTGAAAAATGTTGATCAGTGTTTCCTCAAGACCCAGAAAATATTCACATTTTAGAATCCAACAATTTTGACATTTAATTTTCTAGAGGAACTCAGTTTAATCACTAATTTAATAGTTGACAACTAATGGATTAATCATTGCAGCTCTTAATGAGAATGTGGGCACCTTGTAGGTACCTGATAAGATAATATAAATAACAAAAAACTCCTAACTTGCTTGGTTTAATGTGATCACTGTGATCTCAGTTTTTGAACAAAACAGGTAAAACAGACTCAACCTCAGTTTTACCTTCACATAAAAAAAATTCAAGCCACACATACACTTTCATCTCACAATAACGTCAGCAAAACATTTAACATCTGTCCCAAACTGTGGACAACAACAGTGCATGATCAGGTTGTGTACTCACACAAGTCTCCTTCATCCCCTGTGCAAAAAAAACGTGCCACTGAAACCAGTGTTTCAGCGACTCAAAGAGAATAAAGCTACACAAGAGTCTTCAAGTGAAATGGCTGTAATCTATATCGCAACTCTCCGACTCGAAGTCAGTTCAGCAAACTGTGAGTTGGGGTTTCAGGGACATGTCTGATCACATCGTAGATGGTGGTGTGCATGTCCTGAACAGACTCGAGGCGAGCCAGAGATCTGCACGATGCCTGCAGGACAGTTGCAAAGGAATCTTAGATATACACTCAACTGTTCGACAATGCATAATAGCTTCAAATCATTCTGAGTTATCATAGACCATATTTACACGGCAGCCACTTTCCTCCGACGTCTTGCTCAGGGTGGGAAGCTAAAATAATGTTATGCTGCTGTGTTCCAGATTGTACATTGTTTAAACACGGAAAATCTGAAAAGTTGTTACCGCTTAATGATTGATCAGCTACTGAAAAGATGATGGATAGTGAAAATCTGGAGGGACGTGGTCATAGTTCAAGGTAAAACAAGAAATTTGATAACCCATTAGCTTACGTTAGCATTTATCCACTTCCTTTCTACCATCACTGTTTACAAACGTGTACATTTGTACAAGATGTGCATTGTTATTTCAGAGTGAATGGTACAATGATCACAATTTGTCACATTACATGTTTGTAGGACAGAGAGTTCAGCAGTGCAACGTTTGAGCTTCTGACCGAGAGCGTGATGTCAGAGGAAAATGGCCGCCGTGTGAATATGGTCCATGTACAACATTACAATACCTGTGCAGATTCCATTTTCCCAGGTATGGAGACAAACTCATAGATGCCGAAGTCTTCTGTTGCATCCTCGTGACCTGTTGATGCATAGGTTTCAATGTCAGACCAACATTTAGGTTATAGTAAAGACATTAAAATAAAATCTGTGTCAAACTTTAAGACTAACAAGATGAACAGGAACAGCCATAATCACAAGACCTGTTTTTCAGTTGGATTCAATGAGACATCATGACCTTGTTGTGTGTATGTGTGTAAATATGATGTAGGCATACTCTATAATGTGGGTGTCCTTGATGGCTGCAGTGTTATCACTAGTAACTTACCTGAACGATGTGGTCGTTTCTGCTCTGAAAGCGGTCTGCCCAAAAACAGACAAATAAAGCTGTTAGTTGAAGTATGGACACTACATATGAGCTACTTAATATTTCTACAGTATGGTTAATGCCTGTATTGATTTCATATAAAAGGCTCTTACCTGTTGTAAATGCTCATAAGTACTGTTGATAACAGAGAGAGAGAAAGGGAAATACAGGGCAATAATTATTGACAAAGAAATTACACATTATTAAATATTACCTTATCTTAACTTATTCAAATGTTACTTTGTTATTCCGTGTGACCGCCATTTGCAAGTTATTTACATATATGATTAACTGCAACAGTGTAATATATCAGTGGGGCAGCCGTTACATGTTATCTACACATCTCAGCATTCACACCTGTGGATTTCAAACATGGAACATGTTAAACAGGTCGCAGGACAGACTGTGAGGGCTCAGAATAATTATTAACTAACCTCTCTTAGGGTGGCAGGTTCTCCTGATGAAGAACAGCAGCATGCAGCCGATGATGAACAAAGAAGAGACAGTAATGGCTGCCAGAGGGGATACAGAGTGGCCCTCTTGGGTGTGCTTCTCCTTCCCTGTAAACAAACACAGGATGGACACTCATGTTAACAGTCATTGGTCTACTAGTGTGATCCATTGTGTACAGACTTTCATTGTCCCCAGAGGATAAATCCTCATGACTTTGAAGATGATTGATGTGATATTGAGTCTCTACCATAGAGAATAAATTCTATTAACTTTGGTGATAACTTTTCATCTAACGTCTGACAAAATTTAGATACTATGTGTCATGACCAAATACCTTAAAGGTCCCATATTGGAGAAAGTGAGATTTCCTGTCTTTTTTATTATAAAGCATGATTGCGTGCTAATAAACACTGTGTAAGTATCAAAACACGCAACCACTGAGAAATGCACACAGCCCGTATTCAGAAACCATGCCTTCCAACAAGCAGTCTGGCCCTCCGTAAGCTTGTGATGTCACAACTATACGGTCACCGCCCTCAGCCATGCCCCCAGCACAGCTGTGGCTGCAAAAACACCAGCTGAGGTGAGACAGTTCTTCAGACTGAGGGTGAATAGAGGTGCTGCAGCAATGGAGGGTACGAGAAAAAAATAATGTGTTTTTTTTCCACATTAGAGTGTTTAACACGTGAGTACAGCCCCACACAGCAGCTAGCATGGCTAGCCTTATTAAAAGGTTGGTCATCAAGAGATTTTGATGTCAATAAAAAATGGATGCTGTCATGACTTCTGTTGACTCATTAAACAGCATTTTAAAACATAGCCAGTATCAGCAGAAGCCATCAGTGAGTCTCTCTCAGTATCACCGGGACAACATATCAATGTCGCATTCAGCACACAGAAACTCTACATGCAATAAAACTTAGTCAACAAACACAACAGCTGGTATCCACTGTTTACTTTCCCAGTCACTGAACTTTAATACAGGCTGCAGGCGCTGGAACCTAGCAACAGAGATAAAACATAATAGCCATGTATATTATCATATTTTATTCATAGCCTGGTTTCACTTTTCACCTGTTGTATACTCATTTCTTCAACCACCCTATTTTAACTACATGTTCCCAAAGCTGTCATTGTCAAGATATATCTCTCGTAGCTCATAAACCTCTACTGTGTTGGCACCACTCACTGTTTACTGAGTGTTTATCTCAGAGGATTCCCAAAATCTACCCACGCTCTGCTCCCTCCTGTCACGTTCCACCCTCTACCCACCTGTTCCTAAGCTGGCCACCACCAGAGTGAACTGGGCCTCGTCCTGCTTCTGGGTAACGTTGTTGAAGGCGCGACACAGGTACTCTTCAGCCTGAGCCAGTCTGTAGGAGCGCACCTCCAGCCGCGGGCCCTCAGTGATGACCTGGCTGGCGTTGCGGCTCTTGGAGATCCAGACGTAGCTGTTGGGAGGGTTGGAATCAGCCTGGCATTCAAAGAAGACAAGCTCTCCGGGGTTGATGGTGAACACCTCTCCTGTCCGCAGGCCCTGGCCTGAGTTCACCTCCAGGTTGTAGGGGCCATCTGCAAGGGCCAACAGTAGGTCAGGAAAACATGACAGTTTGCTGCTCATTATAAAGAGAAGTTACTTTTTTTAATTAATTTTCTTAATGCATCATGGGTCAGCTAAAAGATTTGGACTACAGGGTCATTGGTTCAATTCACAGTCAAGCAGGATAAGTCCTGGTGGAGAAATGAAAAAGCAGTCCTTGCCCTTCCCAATTTAAAGCTAGGGTGCCCTTATACACGTCACATTACCACAAAACAGCTCCAGGGGAGATGTTATAACACAGCCCAGACGCCAGAATTAAATGGTGGCATCGTATGTTTCTGCAAACCACGGCTATGATACACTTGCACGTTTCGTATGTATCATATCAACATCTATACAATACGTATCATATTATGTTCAGATTATCTGTACGACCTCACATTCTTATCAGGAGGAGCGGTTGGTGGTGGTGTGACAACTCGGCGAGACGGTTGCTAAGCTAGACCACCGTTCGCTTCCTGTAACTGACAGAACTGGGTTATCACATCAACTGTTGGGACGTGTTGCAGCTGTCTTTCCAGGAACAGAACCGGGTATTTTTAGTGAGACATTCAGACATTTTCCAGCCCTGTTTGTGGCCAAGAAATGAGTATTTATGAACCAAAACATTATCTTTTCCTAACCTTAACCAGGTGGTTTTAGTGCCTAAACCTAACCAGACGTTAGGTACAGTGTTGTCACAACATAGCATTAAAAATTAAAACATATGCCAGCAAATGGGTTGTATAACAACCAGGGGTGGAAGTAACTGATTACATCTACTCAAATACTGCATTTAAATCATTTTTTGGGCGATTGTACTTTTATGAGGATTATTTCTATAATTATTGCTATAATTTTACCCGTACGTAAGTAGGCATTACACCATGTAATCTACTTAGTTACTTTTAAAATCATAACTGAGTACTCAGTACAATTTGAGTTAATATCTAAACCTTTCATCTGCATTTGTAGCCAATAACGCTATCTGAGTAAAGTAACTAATACTCTGAGCAGTGTTTGAGAAGAATACTTATTTCATTGATGTAACAACACATGAAACTTTTCTGATGAATCGAAATGTTTCTTGTTTCAGGTAGATCAGCTGATATGTGTTATAAAGTAAAAAAAATACTTTAAAAGCGAAAACAGAAAGATTTTATTATAACAACAAAATATTCTCCCTTTTCCTGAGTGGATGTTTTTTTTCATGGTGACAACAGCAGTGTCTCCCTGAGCCAGGTAGTTGAATAAGATCTTTGTTTAAGTCTTAACTGTAATATAATTAAGTGAGTGGAAACACAAACTTTGCAGTTCTAATTAAATGTGTTGCATTTCAAATGAGTCTGTGCACACTGCTCTGTGAGAAAATGTCATTGTCAGCCTTACATTAACATTAATAGAGGCTGAAATAGAAAGTGAACATAGTAAAACTGAAGGAGATACTTTAACTGATAGTTAAACGGATGTTACTCAATGCTCACACATTGAACTTGTGTCTATGCAAACAGAAATGATGATAACGCTGCCCATTGTTTGAGTACACTGTCTGACGTGATGGGAAAAAATGAAGGAAGTTGCAGAGACATAACACCAAGGTTCCATCGATACGTTTACATCAGTTTTGTAAACATCCTACACATTCAAATGAATTCACAGAAAGATCATATGTACAGTCGGTTCAGACAACAACGGGTGAGTTTATCAGTGCATCTACACATTTTACGGTAGAACAGAGGAGCTCTGTGAGAAAGGTCTGCTCCCATGCAAATATTATCAGCCACGTGTTTTCGATCGTCAGAAAGAAGTCTGATCTCATAGACATTTACATACTGCCTAACCTGCGGTAGAACAGTGCAAAAAGAGAAAATACAGAACTAAATGCATTGCATGAATTGGTATTAGTAGAGGAGCAAATACATCCTTCAACCAAATGTCTGTGAAACTGAACATCACAGGCTGTTCTGACCTTGTAATGTTAACAGAACTGGTGCCCATGTGTGCCAAATTAAGAAGACTTATGTGAAAGAAATCACACCTAGAGCCGATTTTTGGCTGCATTGTTGACTTTATACTATTTATGTGCTTGGTTCATTTGGGGTAAACAACAGCTTATACATGAAGGTCACATTATTCTGCCATGTTAGATTTCCAGGCAACCCAGGAAGTGTCTGATTCAAGACCGTGTAATATGAGCCAGGCATTTTGCACTTCTTTTGGTTGTTGTTTATAGTCTCTGGTCTTCATAACAGCTACTTTGAATAAAAGCGAACAAATTCAGCCACATTTGTCATGCCAACATCCAGCTTTTTATACTATAAAATGCATATGTGATGATTTCATTCTCACAGGAAATGAACCACACTACAACTAACTAAGTGGGAAGAGACTAGACTTGTAATTTCAGGTGGGAAAGAGAAGAAAAAGAAAAAGGAGAAAACAGATCTACTCACAATAGACGTTGAGATCCACAGCCCTGCTGTATTGACCCTGGCTGACAGGGTTGCTGGCCACACAGCGATAAGTTCCCTTGTCCTCCTTTCTCACAGGACTGATGAACAATGTGGAGTTGTCTTGGGAGAAGTGGTATCTGTCACTGGGACCCAGTGCGATGTTGTCCCTTAGCCACTGGAACACAACTCTTGTTCCATTCTCGACAGAACAACGCCAGGTTACGTTTGCCTTGTCCTCAACAACTGCATACGACGGGCTCTTCTCAATGACTGGAGAGGACACAGGGACTGAGGAAGAAACAGGACATTTTGGTTGATTTAAGGCTAAGCTTATAGACATCATCAAACTGGTCACCATGATAGGAAAACACTCACCGTCCACTGTTACATGCACAGTTCTCTCCTCTTTGATAACCAGTCCTGTCTTGTTATGAAACTCTATGTTGAGCTTCAGGTGGTAATCCCCCTCATCGTCCTGGTTTAGTTGCCGGATTTGTAGAGACACATTGGGTTCTCTGAAGACGAGGTGGTTGCGGTACATCATGTCGGTGATCGTGGCCGCTTTGGTAAACGTCACTAACGTGGATCTGGAGCCACTTGGCCTGGTGAGGGACCACGTTCCCTGGATCTCAACTTCATCCAACGGGAAGCGGGTCTCAACAGACAGGAGCAGTGGCTTCCCTTCAATACCATGATGGACTAATGAAGAGATGTGGATGAACTCAGAGCTGGCTTCTGAGATGGCAGGAGAAGAAGAGAGGGATACGGAAGGTAAGAAAGTGAGAGAGTTACTTCACAGTCGCTGTAGGATTTCTCCCATGACATACATCAGGTTTCATACATTTCTCTTTGCTAATTTAAAGCTTGCTTCAGAAAGAAGTTCTTTACAAAGTGTGTCAGCTACTGAGTGTGTTGTCTGTTTCTTAAGTGTCCATTTCATTCTGTAATTTAAAAAAAGGGTGTTGGACCTTGATGCAGAGACAAGATTGATAACCAATATCCAGTACTCCATATCTTTAACGGTCCCATATTTTGCTCAATTTCAGGTTCATAATTTTATTAAGGGTGCATTGTCCATTGCTGCAGCACCTCTATTCACCCTCTGTCTGAACGCTTCGTTCTAGCTCCTGTCTCTCTCGGGACCCCCTCCCAGAAAAACCTTGTCTGCTCTGATTCGTCAGTTCTCACACGCCTGAGCAGGCACTGCCCATGTGTTTCCCCATCAGCTCTGTGGGTGTATTTGCAATCACAGCCACCATGGGAGCATGGCAGAGGGCAGTGACTGTATAGTTGTGACATCACAACCTTACAGAAGTTCTGACAGCTTGTTTAAAGGCCCAGTTTCTGAATACAGGCTGTGTGCTTATCTTCGTTTTGATACTTTGACAGAATTTATATGACCTTCCTGACATGAAATCTCACTTGACAATTTTCATGTAAAAAAAAGATAATGTCTTCAGTGTTTTTCATCAAACCAATACTGTCTTGGTTTGTCACTATAACAGATCCCTTTTGCATTACACATTGTTATTTTGTGTCTTGTTAGTTTAAAAATATTTATATATTCCTATCAATGTATGGTAGCCTATAAGCCTACTGTATAGAATATATTGTGGTGACAAAACAGGTCTATTTCCATTTAAAGATGAACCAAGTTGAGTTTTGTCGTCTTCTCACATATTGTATATCCTCGTCTTCACAATGTGCAGGTCCTGAAACTGCAGTGAGTTAATATTGACCCAGCTCACTACAGAGTGTCGTTGTTGTCAGACAAGGCTGAGGCCTGTCTCTTTGATCCTGACTTGTCCCAAAACAAACACTTGGGCTGTCTGAAGTAACTAGAAAACTGTTGGTCTATTTGCACCCTGCTGTCTATCAAAGCGCTGGCTGGTTGCCATGGCAGTTTATTCTCTGCTAACCAACTGAAAACATTAACGACGGGAGGAGCTGTGGTTGTTTACAGCAGCTAAAGGTGCAATATATAAGAATTGGCCACCTCTCAAATACATTCTCAAAAACAAATAGGGGGCAGTATACCACCAGAGCAACTGCTAACTGCTGCTAACTGTAGCTCCACTTAGATAGTTAGCTCAGTTAGCCATGCAGCTAGCAGTATGGACAGGGAGCTCGAGGACCAAGCTAGAATTGGTGTTTACAACTAGCACAGGAGTTTTGGACTAGGACTGGCGGGTTAGCATGCTAACATTAGCAGATATCTCTGCAACACAATACACAGACATAATGTCAAACTGCTATTTATTAACATTCTGTTGATAATCGTTTTCAGTTCTTACATATTGCCCCTTTAAGTTTGGATTTAATATATAGTAACAGTTTCTCTCATATGCTGTGCAGTTGAAATGATCCGGTCTGTCAGTCTTTCTGTCTTCCACACCTCATCTACTTTACATTCCTGAGTTCAAGGGTCATTAATAATATATCAGAGATGTGACCTGATGGTGTCATTTCACAGGAATTTTTTGACAGCTTCAAACTTCATTGGCTGGGTATTTTTGACAGTTTGAAGTTAAAAAGTGAGACTGGGACTGTGTTTGGGTGCCAGGTGGAGTTAAGCAGCAGCCTGTGAGTAGGCAGTGCTACTGTGAAACAAACTCACTACAGCCTCTCACTTTTCTTTTACTTGTGTCCTTTTGTCTCCCTTCTGAGTTCTCTGTGTCTTCTCTTTTTCCATTCCCGCATCAGAGAAATGACTTTTAGGAAATGCAAAATATTTAATCCGAGGGCTGTTACTTCTAGTGCAATAAAATCTTCATATGAAAATACGGGGGAAATATGAGTTTAGTTATCTCTCTTTCCCTTTGTCACCCACCCACTTCTCCACCCTCCCCTCTGACCACTCCATACTTCCTCCCTGGGGACGTCCAGCTGGTGTCAGACAGGTCCCTGGTGACTGCTGTTCATGTCACTCATCACAATAGATCCACTGTCTGTCTGGTGTTAAGTTCTAAATAATAAATGCAGCACAGACGTCCACTTTGACACTCTTACAAGCCTGCAGGCCAGTTTCTCTGTGTGTGTGTGTGTGTGTGTGTGTGTGTGTGTGTGTGTGTGTGTGTGTGTGTGTGTGTGTGTGTGTGTGTGTGTGTGTGTGTGTTGTAGCAGGAGTGTGCCTGTGTTTACACCAGCTGAGATCGGTGAAAAGGCAGAGCGAGGAGGAGTGTGCCGAGCCCGCTCCTTCACTGTTGTCCCCAAACAACACGCATATTGTTGTGGTGATACTGAGGAGATTAAACTGGCAATTGCCTCAGAGGTGAGAGGATATCTTCACGTAGTGGTCGTGCAAACACACACATACACACACACGTTTAAACAACCATGTGTGGAGAGCCACAAGCACCTGCCTCTTATCACCCTCACACACACACAGCAGAGTTGTTTGGATACCAAATAAAATCTCCCAGTGCGTGTCCAAACGCCACCATCTTCTGTCCTCTTTCAGATAAGACAAATAGTGCTCCTTAAGAAAGGTTGATGATACAAAAACATCAAAGCAGGCAGGAGAGCTTGTGTATTAGGGACTTTTTGCTGTTAGATTTATCTGGCCATGTGAGGTCTGCTGGTACGTGTCTGTTATCACTGAGTCACACAGCTGTGGTCTAGGTCACTTCTCCTTTCCACTGACCCCTTCCTTCTGTCTCTATTTACCCTTCATCAACCAAGATATGTTTCCTATCTATCTCATATATTGACATTCTGGGGTTGGTTTCAATATTGTGTCAATTAAACAGTGTTAAACAATATTTTCACCTTCTGATCAAGTTAATTAATTTGAAACAGACTTATGTTTGAAATTAATGTCATCAAATGTATTGAAATACTGTATTTATTTAAAGGTGCAGTGTGAAGTTGTAGGGAAGCAGTTCTCATGACTGAATAAACTGAATAAACAAACTGACCTTAAAGACAAACACAATTTCATACCGTTTTACTTTGTTTATATGTGGCGGACCCTGCCACCTCTCTAGCTTCAAACAGTGTTCTGAGACATTATTTTCCTCTGAGAACAGCTTGTTTAATCAGTTATGGAAAAAAATAATATTTATGAGTTTGTATTATTACCTCATTAATACTGTACATTTAAATTTCTTCCCACATTACTTCCCAAAACTACATAGTGCCCCTTTAATAATGTACTTTATATGTATTATTGTATACATCCAATGACACACTGTCTGTTGACAAATATACCAATTTTTGCTGTTTTTAATTTATTATAAAAGAAATGTTACCATAAATATTCCACACATATCAATATAAAATACCAATGTATGATCAAAATAAACATTCATTACATTTTGTAATATATTCTTGAAGCAAAATGACAATGTATAGGCATGTTTTGTCAAATATATGTGGAGTCTTTTCATACATTGTTCTGGCTCCACTTCACATTTCTGAACTCCAAATTCCTTATTTTGCTCCAAGACCTCAAAGGGAGATTGTGCTTTTAATGTTTAACCCCAACGTTACAAACAACAAACTCTCCCGAACTATC
This sequence comes from Pagrus major, assembly GCF_040436345.1. Taxonomy (NCBI): domain Eukaryota; kingdom Metazoa; phylum Chordata; class Actinopteri; order Spariformes; family Sparidae; genus Pagrus; species Pagrus major. The sequence goes on along the minus strand of NC_133217.1, from coordinate 10,866,278 downwards.
AGATCAGCATTTGATTAATGTCATATTTCTCTTGAATTCCCTTATTTTACTGCATTTTATCTTGTGGATTGTATGATTTGCTCGCTTTGCACCTATATATTGTGTGGCATTATATTTTGTGAAGTAACTTGTAACTAAGTTTTTTAAAAACTGCAATATAAATGAAGTTTATTACTATTATATCATAATGTCTTTTTAATACATTACATTATATTTACAGTATATGTCAATATATGCTTGCTCCATAAGCTGACAGTGGTAGAAAAGCAAATCTTGTCACATAAAGTCACATGGCGATGACTATGGAAAGGACATGCAAAACAAACCAAGACTCTAAAAGGATCATTTTGTGACTGAGAAACTGAAAAAGGCTGTGGGGAGGTGAAGCTAACTTATTGACCAACTTGTAATGTAACCCAAATTATTACAGCATTAAGATGCCACATTCAACTTTTTTAAAATGCAAAACATACAGTGCTTGTCCTCGAAGTTCATTCCTCATGCTATCGTTGTGTTTTTAAAATGTTGCAACCCGGTTTCATTTCTGCTTCTGAACTCTTCAAAGACAAAAGATTTCACAAGGCTTCAGTGAACATTTTTGTTACAGCACACCACAGAAAAAAAACTTCCTCAACTCACCCTCAGTTTTACCCTGCCAACCAAGCAAACAGCAACCACAGTAACTGCTATAACTGCACCAACACAACACTGACAACTCAAGCAAAGCACCTCTCTAACGACATGCTTGACGCTCACCTGTGAGGATGAAGAGAAGTGAGCAGACATAAAGAGCTGGTCCTCCTGTGGCCCCCATGGCATCTTATCCTCTCGGGATATGTGGGACCTCTGACAGGCAGGCAGGGAGTGAGGGATGAAGGAGGGAGGAGAGGAGTGGAAGAGAACGAGGTGGTGGTGGAGGAGGAGGAGGAGGAGGAGAGAAATGCGACTGGTTGTGGTGACAACATTTGCCAGGGAAATAAGAGGAGCTAGCTTTAGCCTGCATGCAGCCAGGCCCCTCCCATGTGACACCAGGAGGAAGAAGAGGTCCACCTGGCAAAGAGTATGGTCCTCACACACATGCACAGAGCTGCCCTAAGGCTTGGGGGTTTCACTCCGTCATAGAGAAACTGAGCCATGAGACTGTAAAAGGATAGTGGAGAGCAGGATGGAAACTGTTTCTTTACATTATAATCCACCAGCTGGCTGCTGCTTCAGTCCCCCAGGCTGTGAGACAAAGAAAAAAGCAGGCAGACAGAGAGCTTTTAACGGCCAACGTCACACAGACTGGTTAAGTTACAGAGCTCTCAGTGGACTATAATGGTCAGCAATCAGCTACTCTGTCTAGAATGATTTTGTAGTCTGGAAATGAAAGAACTAAAAGACAGAGACTCAAGGGTAAAACTCAGAAATGTTGTTCTGACACTGATACATGTATCACTGACCTTTCTAGCACCTTCAGGATACAGGCTCTCGTCAAAAGACATTTGTAGATAACATGTTCGTATTTTTTTTCAGCCTCCAGGGAGACATTGTGGGTGATGAAATGATTCCATGACAGAAACATAGAGGAAAATCTGTTGTTAATTCATGTCTGGCCAAACATCCCAACAAAGACTTGTTTGTGCCACAACCAATGTGTGTTTTACTCTCAGGCAAAAGTCTGTATAGTAGACGTTTCAATTAATTTTCCTATGAGGAAGCTGGGGATTTGTTTGTTTCTGTTAAGACTGCCACAAAGTCCCAACAGTTCCTGAAATGATGGTCGGCCTCTCACATTTTCATAATTATTTAAAAGTGCATTTGTATGAATTGGCCACCTGTCACATTCATACTAAATAAACAAAAACAATAAACAAATAGGGAGCAGTATGTCATCAGACTTACCGCTGGCCTTGGCTAGTTAGCTCAGTTAGCCGTTCACGTTCGGAGGGGAAGGGGATCATGGTGACAGCTAGGTGAGAGACCCCTGTTTGAGCTGGCGTTTCAACATTTCAACTACTAGATACTTTAGCAAGCTGTTGCGTTGATTTGCAGCCGAAAAAGCAAACACATTTTCATACCTGCACAACTGAATAGGTCGATTGTCAGCGTCTGCCAAACAGCATGACAGTTGGCAGCGTGACAGCGACACACTTATTGGACCTTTGTCGTACGGTCACAGTTTGGTTAGGTTTAGGAAAACATTGTGGTTTAACTAAGTTACCTAAGTTACATGTACATAACGTAACTTCAAGTTAAAAAAAACTCACTGTTGAGGGGAGAAAGACCACTTGGTTAGATGGATTTTAAACATTTGTAAGAACTGGATATTTTGAAACAAGACGTGATTGTGGCTACAGAACCAGGTAAGCTAAAAATGATCTTTTTCTAAGCCTAATCAAGCAGTTTTTGTGCCTCGATGAACCAAACTATAAGCACAGTCAAAACATAAAACATAAAAAACATAAAATTAAATCTAAAGAAATGTAAAGTTTCAACATATTTGTGGTTTTCCATTGCCAACATTCATTCTGGTGTCTGGCTTGGTCACAGTCACATGTTCAACACTGAAACGTTCACTATTTCCCCCCCTTTCCCTGTGCGTGGTCATCCTCTGTAAGGATATGGGGAAACTGAACTGAACTGCACAGTGAATGAATTAGGCCATTGTAGGTTGTGTAAATGAGTGCCTAGTTTGGTGATGGCACCATTAAATAAGCTGCTTATTTACTTCATGGAATGCTCATTCACTGAGGCTCCTCAGGACAACGATAAATAGTTTGTATCACATCAATACAGTATCTGTTGTACAGGACACATGATTTGCAGTCATCTATTCACGTTGCAAACAAATGTTGGTCTACATTTATCAAAATCTAACATGGATTTGAAAATGAATCCAAGTGATTATATTTAAATGTTTAAAACACATATAATACAGAATACAGAAATGTAATGTTTAAAGATATACTGTTGCCTTTAAAACTGCAGTATTCTCTCATGCCTTCAGGCTATGAAGCAGATTCTCTCCACTGAACCTGCAAGTTTCCTCTTCACCTTTAGATGGGGTCAGTGCATCATCTTTTAGACAAAGGCTGCCAATGGATTTATACACTCAGCTCTGCAGCAGGTTACAGGAAGTTTACAGGTTAATTACTACTTGTTTATCATGACTAAGTATGTGTAGCGACCTGGTCAGTCATTGCATGGTTCTCTGGCAGTGGTTCCCAACCTTTTTTCAGCCTCTGCCCCTGGTGTTACTATCCACTCTTTACAACAATTAAAGACAATGCAGTTAAGGAAAAGTCAGAAAAATAAAAACTAATTTCTAAGCATACACATGTTGTTTTCTTTTTCCTTATTTACCTATTCAAACAATGCATCAGCTATCTCTTCATTCAGGCTCTTGATTATTTACCTTGCACTTCTCTGTCAAATTTGGTCAAGTCAAGTCAGTTTTATTTAGATAGCACCACATCACAACATGAGTTAGTTAGTCGTGACACTTTTCATATTAAGCAGGTCTACATCATATTCTTTAAAGGTGCAATATGTAAGATCACCTATCGAATGTCACTCCGAACAAACAGAGGGCTGCTTATCAACAGAGTAGCCGGCAACTGCTGCTAACTGTAGCTGCCGTTTACCAGCTAGCTCAGTTAGCCGTCCAGCTAGCGATCCAGATTGTAAGCTAGGAGTGGTATTAAAAGAAAGGATTGGCCTTGGCTAGTTGGTTAGCACGCTTACTTCAGTAGATATCTCAAGACTTTGACGTCTTTGTCTAAAACTTTTATTTCTAAACACTGATCATGTTAAGCTTTCAGTTAATCTTTGTGTGTTTTAAAACCAAAATTCTTACATATTGCATCTTTAATTGACAGAGACTCAAACACCAAACATGAGCAAGAACACTGGAAAGCGGGACGGACAAACTCCCTGTTTTAGTGATTTTTAATTTTTCAAAGAAACTGAATGATTGAGTGTGCCCTTCTCCCACTCCTTCAGCTAAGTAAATCATGTATTGTTATTAACATCTGATAACTTTGTTTTCACAAAGGTGCTTTTGGAGATGCATGATTTTCACAGGAGAGCAAGCATACGTCATATTACCATTATATGATTCCCCTCCCAGTGATTGTTCAGACTGAGAATTTAACTTAATTTCTTCTAGTTGGGTCAGTCCTGTTAAGGGGACTGACTAATAACAAAGCATTACATGTCATGAGAAACGTCTTATTGTCATAAGACCGGGGGATGTTGAGAAAGACAAATGGGTTAGCTAATAGCTGGGTAAATATGTTATTGTTTACACTGTGACCTTTTCACTTGACAACCACTGCCTGTTGAGTGACGAGGTAGAAAAGTAGATCCACTCTTGAGCCAAGAGATACATATAATGCACAAATGTCCTCTACAGCAGGTCAGATGTTCATTTATGATGATGAAAATTTTGCAATCTCTGGACTAACCCCTGTCCGCACTCTTTCTTTTCCAATATTATGAATGAAACGGCCAATGTACTACTACTGTATCTAACATATTTTGAAGAAATTATAAAGCTCTACTGCCGAAGCTTCCAAACTACTTCACATCTCTTCTCTCATTTAAATCTGGTAACTACATTAATTACTTAACCTTAGATATCTCTTAGGCTACTTACTGTATTGACATTTGTGCGGTGTTGACAGTTTTGACAGTATTTTTAAGCCAAAACGTGTTTTCTCAACCCTAACCAAGTGTTTTTTGTGCCTAAACCTAAACAGAGTGTAAGCACAGCATTGTGCGAAGAAAAAAGTTGAAAATTAAACCTTAACAAATGTGAAGTTGCAACAAAGAAATGTGAAGTTAACTTATATGTGGTTTTGCAGAAACATACATTACCAATATTTATTCTGGTGAATGAGACTACCTGATTAAATAACGATTAAATCAATAAAATAATACATTTGGTCATACATCCAGCAAATTATGTTACATAATATATATATACATATATACATATGGCCTGGTATGGCCTTTTTGGACTGCCATACCAAAACCAGGACCAGGCAGCTGAGTGACACACCCACACACACACACAACCTCAAATGGGGGCCCTCTTGCTGTGCTTAAACATGTCACTTTTTCCATTTTCAGCCTCCCAACCCATGTCTGTGACTGTTGCCGCACTTCACCACAGCTCTACCCCTCTCGTCTGTTTGTCTCCCGTCGCCTCCTCCTACTCCTCCACCTCATCCTCATCATACTATCTTGCTCGCCATCTAAACTCCCCCTTGCTCTTTCTCATGTTGCCTTTGCACAGCTCCTCTTGATGCTTTTTTCTTGTGTTCTCATTCCCTCTAACACCTTCTTCTTCTCCTCTTTTTCGATCCTTCCTCTCCTCCTCTTTCAGTCCTCCTCTCTTCTAGCAGCCTTGGCTTCCAGCTGCAGACACTCAGAGCAGACACAGCACACCAGCCCACATCAAGGCCACACTATTGGCACACGTGTGTGCATGTGCATGTGTGTGTGTGTGTGTCTGGAGCAGTCGTTACAGTGGGGCCACATAGGGTGTCAGTGGCCTACTGTGATATACTGTAGGTTCGCGTGCATGATTCTTTCTTAATCCACTGAAATGTGGAATAAAAGTTAACTGTAGCTGTGCCGTGTTCATCAGTGAGGATGTTGTAGTGAAGGATCTACACACGACACCCATTCGAGTTATATTAAAGAGTCTCTCACAGGAAACGCAAACACTCACACTCACTCACGCACACAATCAATTACAGTGCAACCAAAACGAGAAGCGGGGTGCGTACAGTTGTGCCTTTGAGGTTGCTGATAAGAGGATGTCACGCCTTGGATGACAACTTGAAATAGCTTCGTATATAGAAATGTTAGCTTATAGCTGAAAAAGAGCTGGAGACACACACAGAGAGAGAAAGAGAGAGAGAGGGGTTAGGTGGAGTAGCAAAGGAGCAAAGAAAAGGGGCGGGGATGTCTGAACGGCCTGTGAGTGATTTGATTGGATGACAAAGTTTCATTCACACACAAAGATTTATAACAGTGGGAAACAGAATGCTTGACACACGCTGCTTGCTGTGCGTGCATGTGTGTGGGTGTATGCAGGCAGTATGTTTTTCTCCTCTCATGTGAACGACACTGTTTTGGTTTTTTTTGTTTTTACTGCTGCACCGTTGAACCCTTGTATCTCTGTGCCTCAGGATCTGACTGTTGTTGCCTATCCAGCACGTTCATGAACCAAGCACTTGACCCGGCGTGCGTGGGTCGAGTCAATGTGGATCTTTCAAAGAGTGCTTCAGCCCTTCTCCGCCCTGAACTTTCAACATCAGTCACAACATTGTGTGTCAGTGTGTGTGTCTGCGTGTGACTGTGTGTGCGTGTGTGTGTGTGCGTGACCTCTGTCTATAAGTGTGTCCCAAAGCAAACATGTATATATGCATTTACAAGCTACATATTCTTCTTCCTTTAGTGCAGGGTGCAAGTACTGCTGTGTGTGTGTGTGTGTGTGTGTGTGTGTGTAAGGGTATGTGTCTGGTGGCAAGAGCCTCACCCCTTTAACGCATTCCACTATCTTGCGCCCACGCACTCGCCATGTGACCTGCAGTCAATGACAGGAAATAAGCCGATGTCAAATCCTGCTGCCTGCAACCCAGATCCTCTTCTGCTTCCAGTCAAAGACTCAGCTTTGTGTGCTTAAAACCCAACACACCCACAGCCCAGAGCTCAACGTACACGTATAGCAACATAGCTGCAATTCTATCCAGCCTGTGTGCACTCTCGTTACCTCTCATTGCTTTACCTCAGCTGAGTAATTGTTTCCTTAATTCAAAAGACACATCATGAATTTGTTTGAGCACATGCTTTATTAAAGGGGTACTATGTAGTTTTGGAGAAATTCAAACTCAGAATTTCAATAGCTACAATATTAATGAGGTAATAATATAAATGTAGAAATATTCATGTTCCATAAGTGAATAAACAAGCTGTTCTCAGAGGAAAATAAGGTCCCCAAAACACTGTTTGCTAGAAAGGTGGCAGGGTCCGCCACATATAAACAAAGTAAAACAGTATGAAATTGTGTTGTCCTTTGAGGTCAGTTTGTTTATTCAGTTTATTCAGTCAAGAAAACGAAGAGAATTTATTTATTTAGTATGTTTCGGCATTAAAACAATCAATCAATGAAGATTTTCTATTCTGACAAAAATTTCTTCCCAAAAACTACATAGTGCACCTTTAAATTCCTTACTTAAATACTCAAGTGAACATTCGCTGCAGCACATGTGACATGGTATCTGTCAATGGCAGGTGGAGTGCTGATAAAAAAAATAAAAAAAACTTTCCTCAACAGTTGTGTTTGCATAGTTGACACCCATACACACACACACACACATATTATCTTATTTCCTGTTCTCCGGTCTGGAGGTTCTTAGACAGATTAAAAATCAAAGATTCTTACTCAGAACGGGCACTTTTTTTTGAGACATGTGTCATGCTGGAGGGGGAAAGACAAATAGATACAAGAGAAGTGTCTACTCCAGACGTGACTAATCGAAATGTGTCTGCAGCACAAAGTGTGTATTTACTAAACCAGAGAAATGGAAGGTCGCAGATGACTCTGTAATTAATTCCCCAGCAGCATTTCATCCAACACACACATACATCTATGACAAATAGGTGTTTACATCCCGCATGCCGCAAACCAAACTGGCGTATGTGTGTGTTTTTGGTGGGTGGGTGCACGTGCATGCATGCATGCAGAGTCGAATGGACACAGCCACCTCTATGTTCTCTCCAGCAGTAAACTGTTGGCTGTTAAGACAGACCGCGATCCCAGATCCCAGGCTGAAAGGCAGTACTCCCTTTGCTCAGGTCTGTGCTTGTACTCTTTGCTTCACACAGTCGTAAAGCACAGCACAGGATACGAGAGGGGAAAACAACACTACACGTGCACCAATCTGAAGTCAAAGTGTATATATTAACCTTATTTGACCAGCTTCACTGGCTTTATGAACAGCCTCAAGTAACCTGAGAGGAAAGAGGTGACATTCTGCGACATGTCAGACACAAGTACTGAGTAGACTTTTCATTTCTTTAAAGCACGATTTTGTATTTTGGAGTCAGAACACGTGGCCCCCAACACACACACACACCCCTCTTTTCCTGTCATGGAAGGCGCTAATGTTCATCATCACTCAGCACAAACTAGCCGGTGGTACAGCACTCCGCCATTTATCAAAATATTCATCGTAATGCTCCCTGATCCCTGCCCCCCAACATCTGGTGGTCTCTCTCTCCCTCCCCGGCGGTGTCACGGTGACATGTTTCCCAGTGGTGCGTAGTAGACGTATGAGATTACATAGTTCCTGTCATAAAGAGATGTATGTTATGGGGTAGCTGAACAGCTGGTTGGGGCCAATCACACTATCTTAAATAGAGGCATTCCTTTGTCTGAAGGTATTTAGATGTGATATCTGTAACCACCCACGGTGGTGATGTAATCAGCCAGAGGTGTGAAGTAAAACATGCCATGCTCACCTGTGTTTGTGCGGGAGACTGTTGATTGGTTTTCCAAGGAAAGCGGAAGGACTGTTTGTTTGAATTCATGAAGAGAATGTTTTGACAGAGAGCATTAACTGTATGTGTGCTGGAAAACTCCTACAAGGTCGAGTCAATTTTTTATAAATGACAAATCTCAATTTGTTCTCAAGGGGCTTTACAATCTGTACAACATACAACATCCTCAATACTAAAACCTTTGATTCAAACGGAAAAAAACTCGTGGAGAATGTAAAACACAGGTAAAAAGAAAAAGATCTACTCCACACCATCTCCTCTCCACCACCGCAACCTGGACAGGAGACAGGCCTGACAAACATAGAAGAGGACAACACCGTCCACACAGAGAGGAGAAACAAACAAACAAGCAGGGTGAGACAAAGTCACAAATACAGTGTACATAGATGCAGAAAGACCAGTTCTCCCACCCAAATACATCACATGTCTTACAACAAACCACCTCAGCTCCACACACACACATTTTACTTTAATTTGAGCTGGGTTTTAACTTCAGGTTAATATTTCCACATATTGTAGCATTGATATTTTCATCTAATTTTCAGTTAGAAAACAAAAGCATATTTTCATAAATGTTGAACCATTCCTCTAACGCTGACTCAACCATGACAAATCTTTCAGTAAAAGAAACCCATTAATTACCAATTTCATGCAGGTAATGTTGGAGTGGTTCTCCATTTTAAGTCAAAGTTCAGTCTTAACGTGTAGTGGTTGGTGTCAGTCAGTCAGTCAGTCTGTAAGCGAACTGTTTCTCTGTGTTACAGCAGGTTTGCCACCTTACGTAACTCTGCTTAGTGTCTGAGCTTGACACTGAGAGGCCATTAATTCATCCAGCACTGTTTGAAAAAACACAGCAAAAGTGCCCTCTTGGCTGGCCCTATGGTAGAACATGATAAAGTGCCCTCTAGGGTGACCTTCCAGTTCACTATAAATGTATCACAACTTTCTGTGTGCTGGTGCCCCGCCTGGTGCCCCCCTTTTTTTTACACCCCTGCCCCTCAAACATCCTGAGTCTGCAACTGGTGGCCAGCAGCCACCCACCAGCCCATAGCATCAGTATTTAACGACCTGGGAATGAGACTCAAAAATCAACTATCTTACAAATTGCACCTTTAACCTAACCAGAGCATAACATTAAAACTTTAACATAAGAAACACATAGTTGCAACATAAAGTAAGTAAGTATACGTTTCCTCAAACTGTTGGCTTGCAGAAAGGCACATTGCCAACATTTATTCAGGCGACCGGGTTGCGCTGTCTGAAGTCTTAGGTGATGCATCACAAACACACAATGTGGCAAGAGGAAAAGTCTTTAAACTCATGTCGACATGCGACAAACAACGCAAAACTGCATTAGCAAAAAAAGGAGAAGTGCTCACAAGCAGACCCTAATCCACAGTGACTACATGACAGTGTTGCTTAACAAGAATTCTAACTGTAGATGTATCTATATTTCCAACAAGCTGACCAAAGATGACTGGCCTAGTTATTAGCCTTACCCGTTTGGTATTTACTTCAATGCTATTGCTCAGTGTTGTCAGATGTTTCTGCTTTTTTTCTCCACCCATGTACCCATCCAAGAACACAAAAACTGGAATTTGAAGTATGTGTTTACTTGTGCAAAAACCATAAACAAAGACAGAGAGAGACCCTTTAATTGAAAGCGATGTGGAAAACAACCATCATGTTACCAGTAATTAGTTCCCACCTGTCTGTGCTGGTAAAAATACAAGGAAGCAGGACAGTGAGACCATGTGCCGTTGAGTAACACAGCCCTACACTCCCACGGCAGGCACATACAGTATCTGTGACCACTCAACTGATTACAGACAAGATGGCATAATGGTTACCAGGTGAAACAATAACAATTCTTCACAATGTAAGAGCTGCAGATGCCAGCGAAACACCAGCGGCTCCTTTCAAGGTCCAATTAAAGTCCTCCCCCTGGGAAGATGAAACAACTTTGATTCTTTTACAGATGTTATAAAACAATACAGCTCACTTTAAGGTTGATACAGGCTCTGATTGATGATACTGCTCATTGTATTTTTTTTTTTCACACATCCCAGTGAATGGGAACCAATTATCTGACTCCAAATGGGAGATTTTTTAAAAGTTGCATGTGCATGTGTTGCATTCTGTCCACATTCTTGTCTCTTATCAGGACAATAAAAAATGCTTCTCGCACTAAAGGAGGAAAGATTGCAGGCACGTCCGCTACACTGCAGTCCTCTCAAGGTAAAATACACCAACCTTCATTTCTTGATTACTGTCAGATACAATAAGATAACGTTCTTAGCTCTTTAGGGATGATAACAAAGGTGACTTGCTGATATGATTACATCTTTGGAAAAGGTTTAACAACTCACCTGGCAGCAGATTGTTATAGCACTGATTCAGTGGCTGAATGTTACTAATTAGATTTACTCTGGCACTTTACTTACTACTCTTCCTTTTCAAAACCTGCTGCCTACATTACCCACAATGCAACTTTGCCACTAAGTGACATCTACAAAGGAAATTTATCAGATTACATGTAGCTTCCTCTGGAGACACAAAAGGCTTTATACAACGTTTATACGCCATATATGCAGTAGTACTCCCATATGCATCATATTTCTATCAGTACAACAGTAGAAAAATCAGCTCCACCTTCGACTAAAAAAGTACCCCCATTATATTTTAAAATGGGCCTCCATAGCTCTGATGCAGTATTCAATCTACAAAGTAACTGTAACTAAATATATCAAATTAATGTAGTGAGTAAAAAGTACAATATTTGCCCGCCAAAAATAAATGTGATAAAGTAGCAGAAAAAGGAAATACTTGTGATAAAGTACAAGTAGCTCAAAATTGTACTTGGTAAATGTATTTACTTGTATCCATAATAATAATAATAATACCATAATACAAAATCTAATTGTTAAACACTCACAGGGGCTATTTTTCAGCAATATGAGTACTTTAATTAAATATTTAAAAAATGTATAATACTTTGTTACTTCTACTTAAGTAATATCTTTACAGTCTGGTATCGCTACTTTTACTATCTAAAGGATCTGAATACTTCCTTGACCCTTCCCTGATTCTGAATTTTTAGAGATTCCAACTTTGCGTACTGTGTTGACACAGGGCTTGATGGCTTTCATCTCAATAGTAAAGTTGCTGAGTTCACTTGCTTCACATCCTCTGAATGACTAAGCTCCAACACAGCAAACATTATCTGCTCCCCCCCACCCCCCATCTTCCGCTGCTTTAACTATTAGTTAAGCTTGAAATAATCCTTCCGGTCCACTCTTTTAATCACCGATCAATCCCTTTTAGAAAAAAGACAGACAAAAGAAATCTGTCAAATATTATTTATTTGCCCCCAGCTTGCGTTTCCTGCGTCTGCAGTTAATTTTCTGTGGAATGTGAGGAGCAGCTGTCACTTTAGCACATGAATGGAGCTAGTTTAGTGGCCCAGAGGCATCAGAGTGGATCAACGGCGGAGGAGGGACAGCTGGGCCCGAGGGGACAATAGCACTCTCAGTTAATCATTAATACTCTTAATGAACAGCAGCCAGGCACCAGAGGTTCACTCACCAGTCTCTCCAGAATATTCCGCCTGCAACAGGAGGACGCAGGCAGCCTCGGCTTGCCGGCTGACCCCAAACTGACACTTGTTGATTGGGGCCTTTAAAGGGGCTGCGGGGGCTTTAAACTGCTGTCTGGTTGATGACGTTTCACCTATCGGACTTGAGAAAAATGACAACTAAATGACAGTTGCTTGATTTGTAATATTGTGAAAACAAAAGGTCAAGGCTAAATTATGTCTTCTTGTCAAACTGCATTGTGTTTGTCAACAAGCTGATGTGCTAATTGCCCAAAAGGTTAATGAAGTCATGTCAAAAATGACTTTCCGCTGTGATAAGAAGGCATGAGAGCAGCACCTTAAAATGGAGTCACAAGTCAGAAAAGATTTCATGCCAACACAAGTTTTATTATTGTTGTTTAGTTGCTGGTAGTTTCTGGAGTTTGAGCAATCTCATATCTGTTGGTTAAGTGTGAAGCTACAAGACAAGGCTCGAGGCAGTTAATATACACGTCCAAGGAATTGTTACAGCACATAACTCCTAATAAAAACACAATTTGTTGTTTTTCTTATCTGTTTGTGTACGGATTAAACTTGCAAGATAAGACATTTTAAATAGTGAGCCTTCGAGGTGTTTTGGGTAGAGCAAGGCTAGCTGGTTCCCACGTTTCCAGTCTTTATGCTAAGCTAAGCTAATCTGCTGCTGGCTATAGTTTCGCTCTTCAGAGGAGTAATGTGTAAGCTGTGGCCAGAATTTTAGTTTAAAACATTGAAAAAATTAACTAACATTATCAACAGAACGTGAAGATACAACAGTGTTGAACTTATGTCAAAAAGACATCTATGTACTGTGTCGCAGAGATGTCTACTGAAGTCAGCATGTTAATCAGCTAGCCCCGGCCAGTCCTGTCTCCTAATACCACTCTGTACCAGCAAGAGGTGATAGTCCGATAGCCCCCATAGTTTCAGCTGGCAGGCAGATATATGCCAAGTGTTATTGCAAAATGAACATACAAAATTAAAGAAATATACTTTTTTTGGCCATATTCTACAAATGACACCTTTAAAGAACAGAACCTGTGCTGCCGAGAGTTAGATGAGAAGATTAATACCACTCTCTTGTCTCCTTAGCTTGCACTAGGAGTGTCACGATATCAGATTTTCCATAACCGATTATTATGGTCAAAAGAATTCATGGTGACAGTAACATTGTGATATACCTGCAGTGCTGATATCAATTTCCAGCGCCTGGCCCTCATGCGTCAACTCATCGACATGATTTTGCACGGAAGTAGCCACACACTGTGGTAGTAGCTAGCTAGCTAAGGCCACTTCTTCTTCTTTCTTTTTTTAATGTTTTATGGTGGGTGTTAAAATGAAATACTGCCACCTGTTGTGTGTAGTGTAGTAGTAGCTAGCTAGCTAGTTAATGCTACTTCGTCATCTTGGTATTTCCATTTTGTGGCACATGGTAACCAGTGTTAAAGTGAATTAGCCACCTGCTACGATAACATGGGAAAAGAATCAAGAGGTGCTGGATTATTTACATATATTATCATATGTGTAATATTAACATGATATCAGTTTTTCATTTTTTTATTATCACTGAACACTGAAAACGTGGAAACAGCTAGCCTGGCTTGGTCCGAGGGTAACAAAATCTGAATCCAAGCTTTTAATTTTCAATTTGTTATTTGTCATATAGGCTAAACAATAACATTGAAGCAGTTGTTGGCAATGAACTTTTAGTTCTCAGGTTCCCTTCAATAATGCTTCTACAGTAGGCTATGTATAAAAAAAGGTTCACGCTTATCATTAATTACATGTTATATTACGTTTGGTTAATCAACAGTTAACAAGCTATGCTCTCACCTAATGGCCTTACAGGTATAGTTTATGGATAAACACGTAAATCAGCTGAGCATGTGTCTGGTGGTCCTTCGGGATTCCAAGCAATATAATTTCTCATCAAAGTAGCCACTGGTGTAAAGAGACACGATGTTAAAATAAGGGTACTTTTGTGCCTCTGCCTGAAATCATAAACTTTATCAATAATGGATTCTTTGTTTCCATAACACCCTGTCCTCTGTTCTCGAAACCAAAACATGAGTTAAGAAAGACACCAAACAACGTGAGATGTTACTGGAAGATAAATGAGCTTCTAAAGGGGAGCAGATGTTAGCTAGAGGTCTCATTTAAATGTTACACTGATCCTCTGTTTATGTGGATGTGTGTGTGTGTGTGTCTGTGTCTGTGTCTGTGGGTGTGTGTGTGTGCGTTTGTGGCCACATGAATCTGTGTGTAAGTGTGTGTCTTGCACGTGGCCAGGCATCCAGCCCAGCCCTCCCCATCGGCGTAGGCGGCAGGTGTTCCTGTGTCCCCCTAAAAGAGCAGGTTTTTATGTCGCCTCCTCAAGTTAGTGGCTTGGTTGCCATGGCGATGCCCCAACAGAAAGAGGCTTGTGTCTGGGGGCCGGTGCCGGGGAGAAGAGGAGGACAAGGGAAGAGAAGAGAAGAGAAGGGGGCTTTACTTGCACCACACACTCTGGACTTCAGTCTGGCTTGACAAGAAAGAGGAAGAGAGAGGAAATCAAGTCAGAGACACAAAACAGGCTCGGATTGTCTGCCGGGCCCGGGTTTTTACTCTCAAAATGTTGCTTCAATATTAAGCGGCTGATGGGTGGATAAGACCTGACGCACATGAAACACTGCGGACTAAGTGATGCTTGTAAATCCTGACAATGGGATTGGGAACTTAAAAAGGAACCCAATATCACACGTCCTATCCGATTCCTCCCCAGGTGTGACAGCTGTCTACCTAAAGACCTCAGGTTATTATCACTGTACCCTATGCCTTGTGGCATGGACATCCCCCTCTATTTAGGTGGGACCTGGTAGACAGGCCCACAATCAATCTCTCCCTCTCTCTCTGTATGTGTGTGTGTGTGTGTGTGTGTGTGTGTGTGGGTGGGTGGGTGGGTGGTTGGGTGTAAGGAGATCTGGGGGAGACTGGGAGTCACCTGTCCCTTGTTGGCCTCTCTCGTTCCCCTCGGGAGGACCGTAATTCTCTCTTGGCTGGACTGATCAGCAGCTGCCACGCGCACCCACCCATCCACACACACACACACACACACACAGGGATAAAGGCAAACACATTCAGACAAACATAGTGCATTTTCTTTTCTTTTACATCTTAAAGTCAGAGTGAAAGACTGGGCTGGCCTTTTGGGGGGAGCTCAAAAGCAGCAGTACAGTATGACTCAAGTGCCCTGCCTTAGTAAAAGCATAACATGGTATTATTACTGTGCTGGCCTCGGACTGATGAGAATTGTTAGCCGGCTCTATTTTGGTGAAAGTGAAAAGTAAGTTTTAAAAAATGAAGCTTATGTAATCGATTTATTTATAGAAACTGTGTGTCAAACAGTGGGGGACTCGGGATATTTAAGGGGCGGGGCAAAAAAATAAAAAAGGGCACCAGCTTTATGTGGAGGGACACCAGCGCGAGAGTCGTGATATATTTTTATTGAACTGGAAGGGTACCCTTAAGGGCACTTTGTTACATTTTATCTACCATGGGAGCATCCAAGGGGGCACTTTTGCTGTGTTTTTTCAAACGTGGGGCACTTTTAGCACATTGTTTCAGTTTTCTGGCTGACAACTTTACTGTTTTGGTTCACTGTCATCGGTCTCATCAACCTTGTGTTTTGCCCCAGCAGGTGACTATGTACCAGTTCTGATGAACCTACTCTAATAGTAAAAGTTAGCAACTAGCTGGTGAGGGGGTGGAAATATTAATGAATATATCCAGGCTTATCTTTGATAAGTAGCCATATGTGGGCAACTTTGTATCAAGAGGGGCTTGCACTTACCCTGTCAGCATTGGTAGCAGCTGTCAGTTTCTCACTGACTTTATCCCTTATATAGCTTATTGTAGTCTGTAGATGTTAAAGGTAAACTCCCCCAATTTTACATATTAAAATGTTTTTACAGGTTTTCGGGAGTACTGCTGCATAAGTGAAAACAGTAGTATAAAGGATGTTGTAGCTCCACAGGACACTGCATGTAATCCTATAAATTGCCTCCAGTGATGTCACTCAGTGGCTAGGTTGCATTGTTGGTAATGTAGGCGCCATGTTTTGTAAAGAAAGAAGAATGCATGGACTAATAAAGGAAATATCTCTGGCTCTGCTGTATTAATTTTGGATCATTTGTTTTTAAGCTGCCCAACAGTGTAACAGGAGTGTAATGCCAGACCAATGAACTGCTCTTTCAAAGCCTGACGCCTTCATTACCCACAATGCAACATCCACTGAGTGACATTACTGGAGGCAATCTATCAGATTAAATGCAGCTTCCTCTGGAACCACAAAGGCGTTGTACTACTTTTTCCACTTTTGCAGTAGTACTCCCTAAGACCTGTAAACACACTTTAATGTGTAATATTTGAATTTGGTATACAAACTCCATGAAAAGTTTTGTTTCACAATCCTATAAATGAAAGCTCACCTTGCTCGGACCTGTGACTTGCACAGCCCCTCGCAGTTTGTGCGCTGCAGTTGGAGCCAGTTAAAAGACACTTTATGCTGCATTAGTTACGTGTTCAACGTAGCCAAAGCGTAAGAGAACTTAAAGGGTGAACATTGTTTTTAATATTGGCTGGGTGGACAGAAGTATGACTGTATCTAATATTGCTCTGTATTTGCCAGATGTGTAAACCGGCAACTGTGTGCAAGTGTTTGTGTTTACAGCTTGTTTTGCTGCTGCAAAAAAAACAATTAATTGCAGCTTCATCTTTAAGTGCCTTGAATAAATTAATAAGAAACTGAAAAGATTTTTTCTTTGATTACCAGATTTAAATGCTATTAACCCCCCGAACAAACTCCAAGTGACGAATAAGAAACCAAAGCAGGAGGTATGTTCTCACAGCTGCAATGCTTGGTTTCTCCCCTGATATTTGATTCCTTATCTGGTCTTACTTGAACCTGAAGAATGTGCAGTTCTGCCTCAAACACCTTGCACTGTTTTATCACAGCAACATTCAAGTATGCAGAAAGTGCTGAGCTGTCCATACCTGAGGCTCTTTCTATATAACCTGTTTGAGAAACGTTTCGAACACAGTGTCAATGATGTGAACACGTTGACTGAGATAAAAACTGTCAGACTGTCAGGGTGAAATGTAGAGGAGTGGCTCAGTCATGCAGAGATGCCAGTTTCGCTTTGCAGGAGCTTGTGTTGTGTTATTTTAAACGGTGGTATGGGAATGTTAAAAGTTTTGATAAGCAGCGACCACAAGAATTTTTTTTTTCTTTTGCTTCACTGGTATAGAGTTACATTCAACACCAGAGATTTATGATAGGTGTAATTTACTTTTCCAATTTATTCTGCATCATACCTGAGTAGCAGTAGTGATTATCAATTAATCACTAACAATATACTATTTTTAGATTATAGATAAAAAATGATCCAGTATTTCACAGAGTAGCAAAGATTAGAAAAAGACTAAAAAACAAAAACCAGTTTGTTTAGCAGAACTTCGGTTTGTCTTCCTCTCATTAATCATCTCATGACCCCCCACTTATATGTTGTGACCCTGTAGAGGGGGCCTGACCCTTAGTTTGGAAACCACTGGATTAAACTATGGAGATGTAGAAAAAGCATGCGTCATGCATCACTCACACGGACATTTTTTTCCCTGCAGAATTCATATACTGTATGTACATTTGATACTTTAGGTGCATTTTGCTGATGATACTTCTTTTACTTAAAGGGTAACTCCACCAATTTTACACATTAAAGTGTGTTTACAGGTCCTGAGGAGTACTATTGCAGATATGAAAATATTAGTTTAAAGCCTTTTTTGGCTGCAGAGGAAACAGCGTGTAATCTGATAAATTGCCTCCAATGATATCACTCAGCAACTGTTGCCTTGTGGGTAACGTAGGCACCAGGTTTTGAAAAGGTGATATCTCTGGCTCTGCTGTGTCGATTTTGATCATTTGTTTTCAAACTGTCCATAATGAGTCCAACAGTGTAATAAAAGCTAAACCAGTGGACTTCTTTTCAAAGCCTGGTGCCTACATTACCCACAATGCAACAGTTACTGAGTGACGTCACTGGAGGCAATTTATCCAAGTACACACAGCTTCCTCACACAAAAAGTTTTATACTACATTTTTCACACATGCAGTTGTACTCCCCAAGACACTTAAAATACAGTTTTTGTGTAACCCTTTAAGGGGAATTTTGAATGCAGAACCAGAACTTTTACTGGAGTAATTTTACACTTTTGTATTTTATTGAAATAAAGTATCTGAATACTTCTTCCACCCCTAACCAACACATCATGCATGTCTGTAACAAAAACAAACAACGCATAGCAGAAACACTTTTAGCAGCAAAATTAAAAATACCTTTATTGAATAACATCCTGGTCAATTTACAGCTAGTCACCAAATCCACATGAGCACATCTTGAGAAACTATTTATGTCTGAAAATCAGAGATGAACAGGTTGCTTTTCTAGTCACTGTTCACTGCACATGCTTCTTTTCAAAGTAAGTACAAAATAAGTCATCACTTTCCTGAAATAAGTCAATAATTATAAATGTTAATGAAAGGTGTATAAAAGACTTATTAGCTGGCTCAGCTAAAACACGTGTATCAGAATTCTTTAATCTTTGATTTTTGCCTCTGAACTGTCAGCACAGTGCATTGTTGTCCATACAGAAACAAGAACTTGGGAAAAGCACAAGATTAAACATTAAATTATATTCTGACCATGCTGTTCCCAGAACAGGATGTTCTTAATTGAACCATCCTGTTCCTGCATCTTTTCAAACATGATTCCCCAGCATGAGCCCCATCAAGGTAAACACCTGACGAACACAGACTGTGGAAACTTAAAAAAGAAAGTTTATGCGTCAGATACCGACTCATTACTAATCACTGTTTCAGAATGTGTGTGTGTGTGTGTTTGAGGTGTGTGTGTCTCTCATCTTTATCCTGCACAGAACGGACCTAATTGGTTTGTTCTCCAGCCAAATAACAAGTATGCATGCTAATGTATTCAATCTGGGCGATGGCTCTCAGAGCTGATTTCACATGAACAATGATGATGAAAAAATGTAAATGCCCACATTTACAGTAATTGGTCTGGGACACATTGTCTGCATTGTGTGTTTTGTGATGCAAATGCTTTAAATTTGGGGTTGCCTATAAAGTTGGGCAGGAGAGATTGCCATACATACTTCCATGTCATTACCGCCCCCAACTTTACCTTTTCAATGGAAATCAGTGGATTCTACAAGGAGCATGCAGGACAAGTTTGCATGTAAATCACAGCACCGGGGGAATGTCTTTCCTCTGATCTTCTGCGAGTCTCTGATACACGCCTTCTCAATGAAGTTATGATAATGGAGCTTGGTTACACGCCTGTAATTGGCTATTCATTGGAATAATCTGACATCAAGTCTTGTCATGTCTAAACCGTGTCCAGCATAAAGGAGAAGGGGAGAAAAATGTGGAATGAAAACTTTATGTGAGAGTTTGAAGAACTTTTCAGACAGAAAATATAGCTTTAAATGTTTGAGGCATAAATGGGCATATAAAATAAAATTAAAATAAACAAATTAAAGAAAGAAAGAAAGCAATGGAAAATATGATAAATATTAAAAAATGATTGATAAAAGATATACAATGTTATTTTTGTGGGTTAGAATATATTTAAGTGATAAGTTTTAGGTATTAAGATGTGACAATAAAACTTAACAAATATTGACGATAAATTCCTTAACATAATAACTTTATATACATTTTAACTAACCAATTTGTATTTATTTTTGAGCAATTGTGTTCAAATATTTAAAAGTAGGTTTACAAACATAAAAAGATGATGCTGATTATTATGATTGACTCATTTTTAAATAAAAATTGAGTTTCACAATTTTACATCTTTTGCTGTAAAATTAATCAAAGGTATACCCTGTGTTGATGATGATTTCCCCGTATTTTCAAAAATGGAACAAGTTTGCCCACATGGCCATCACGCCTGTTCCCGGGGCACGGAGCCTCGCAAACGACCACCCGAGCAGAGGAGTGCCCCCCTGCCACAGATCAAGCCACCGGGCCTTGAACCTGACCCCTCCGGACCATCTAGGGCGAGCTTGTCACATCGCATCCCCGCTGGCGCATTGTTGCCGCGGGAGCTCCTTCAATGGCTTGAGGGAGATAGATAGTGTGGCCGTCCATCCAATAAACCTCCTCTCTCCTCTCTCCCCGATCCCCGCGGTGCTCCCGGGTTTGACACGGGAGACAAAACCCGCGGAGAGGACTATGAATGGTAAAGCACCGAGGAGGCCGAGGGAGAGCAAAAAGGAGGCGGTGTGCCTTTGTAGTCGGGGAGGAATGCGGAAATGTCCCCGCTCCGTGTCAAACCTCTCTGAAGGGGGTCAGGCCACATTCAGCCGGCGTGGGAAAGCCAGGCAGAGACGGAGCTCACACAGGCGAGCGGGGCTGCAGTTGCATAGGCCTATCCGGGGATATATGGAAGAAAAAAAAGCAGGAGAAAGAAAGGAGAAAATCCAAAGGAGAGCGTGGTTTCGGAGGGCTGTATCACGCGTTTGCCTTTGTCCTATGACCCCCCCATCCTACACCCCTCTTCCCCTCCACACCCCCCCACCCACAAAGTTGCAGTGAGAGTGTGTGTGAGTTTTCGTTCAGTCCCCCCCACCACCACCACTACCACCACCTCCTCCTCCTCCTCCCCCCTCCTCCTCCCTTGTTTGAGTGTCTCTCCCTGGGCTGGTGCAGTCTGAGGGATGGGGGGTTAGAGCCTGCACCGTCCAACTACCTGTGTGGCCCCCGCATGGAGGACAGTGGACAGGGGATGCGTTCGATGCAGGACATTTTTGTCGGAGAAACGAACGCCTCCTCAGCGTTTTTATCGGACATGCCGACGTTACGACATTTTATTGACAACATAAACCAAGGTAAACACCGACAAAAAGTGTGGATATTTGTGCAGAATGTCATGCCAAGAATGTCTTTGTGAGGTTAGGAATGTTGCTTTACACTCCGGTAACACTTTAAAAGACGAAACGAGCGTTTCCCCCCCCCCCCCCCGACTTGCTAGAATTTATTATAATTAGCCTATGTGCGTCCACGCACAATTAAATAAGAAAAAATGAGAGGAAGCCAGCCAGGCCCGTGAAAACATCTTTAAAACCCGACTGGGGCTTTGTTTCACACATTTACATCGATTTGAGGCTCGAAAGGCGAGTTTTACAGTGTTTTAAATGGACTGTTGCTGTAGGAAGTTCAGACAATGCAATCAGTAGACAGCCACGTGCTCGCCAAGTTTGTGTCGCCTCAAACACTTTGATAAAACAAGACAGGGGAGGCTGCTAGCTGCTCAGTCTGCTAGCTTAAAAACAGGCCGGTGTGTCAGGTTTGTGCCCTTTTTGTTTGCGTGCTCTCTTTAAATTCTCTGGTTTAATTTCCTTTTAACAGAGCACCAAGAGACAGCCCACATGAGCATAACTTCAACAACACTGCATGTGGAGTCAACCTCTTGAATGCGCGACAGTTTATTTACTGCACAGCTAGCTTAAAAAAAGAAAGGAAAAGAAGCTAAATGTGGTTAATTTGAATTATTTGACATTACTTTGTGTTAGTGGTAGGAGGACATGGGTTGCTGTGCGTAATAGGAGGAGGAGGAGTGGAAGTTGGGACGCAACGGGGCTCTTGTGTTGATAGTCGGAATAAAACATGATGACAGTCCTGTTATTGCCTACCTGGAGCCCAGTTTGAGCAAATCTGACAAAGATGGTGTCTTCCTCCATCTGTGTCTCCCTGTCATCTAGGCATTGCATGTGCCAACTTTTTTCTTTGAATATGCCTTTGTGAGAAACTCTCTGGCTCGTCACCCTCGCCGGGATTCCCCGCAATATTTTCACCAAGAGACGAGAGAGAGAGGGAGAGAAATCAGCAAAAATGGACAAAGAGAGTGCAAGTACTCAATATGAGCCTGTGGCCGAGATCGGAGAAGGAGCGTATGGGAAAGTGTACAAGGCGAGAGATTTGAAGAACGGGGGACGCTTTGTAGCCCTGAAAAGAGTTCGTGTCCAGACGGAGGAAGAGGGGATGCCTCTCTCAACCATCCGGGAGGTGGCGGTACTGAGGCAGCTTGAAGCCTTCGAGCACCCCAATGTTGTCAGGTAAGTGAGGGGGAGAGGTGGGTAGCCCTGTGTCTCTGTTTGTGTGTCTGTGTGTTTAAGAGAAGGGATGGTATAAAGAGTGAGATACAATTTGTGCATCAGCCAAACAAACTACTTCCTTTTTTGATGGTCTGTGGTGGCACCCATACTGCCTCAATCATGTGCCCTTCAGAGTAGGCCTACACTTATACATGTCCATTGTTTTTGTAGCAGCTGTCTTCTTCTTTAATCTGCTGACAATATGAAAATGTCAGTTGCATAACAGCTGGCTGTTTGCTGCAACTCTTGGCACGCATTAGGTGAGAACACCTGTCCATTTTTCTTAAAGTTATGTGCATTGTTAGTTTCCCTGATGGTTTGAAACCCTGCTTCTTATTCATCATTCTTGGTCCGTCTCATGCACATTCCTCTAAAAAGTGTTTGAAATTAAAGACGCAACATTCTTACGAACTGGTGGTCATTGGCCTGCAGAATAAAGTGGAACAGTGTGTGCAAAAGTAAAACACTCTTGAAAAATAGATCATGATCTCAATAAGAATGTAACTTTCAAAATCAATCAAGTAGAAACGTCTTTTGGGTGGTCAGTCATTGGCGTGCTCAAGAGTACCGTGACAGGAGAGATGTGTAATGACAAGCAGGTGTCTTTCTAATGATTAGACCTATACCTATTTGCACAATCTTACATTCTTTGAAATTAGACTATTATTTATCTGGTAATACGTAGTAATAGTAATAATAATGATAATAATGCAAGTATCTGTGAATAAATATTCTAAACTCAAGCTTTGTTTCCTAGCTAGTAAGTCAGACAGGGCTGCAAATAACTATGATAATAATAATTCATAATTGATTAATGTGCTGATTATTTTCTCCATTAATCACTGGTCTACAAAAGGTAGCGAAACCAAACTTACATCACTTGGTTTGTTTTGGCTGACGCAACAGTCAAACCCCCAAATATATTCAGGAAAAAAAGCAGCATTTGATCAACTGCATCCAGTCAATTCTCATAATTTATGCTTATTATAATTGTGATCAATCAACACAAAAAATATTGACAATAAATACACAGTTAATCGACATTGGATAATTGGATCGCTCAGCTTAGAATATTTTAACTCAAATGGGTTCCAGAGATTGGCAATGAATCTCTGTGGAGATTCAAATTAGCTGAGCTCAACAGCCTTTTTGATATTTTAAAAAATTTCGATATGGACTATAGGTGTTTTTTAAAATAATGATACAACCAATTCAAACCATGTCACAGGTTTGATGCATTATGTATGTATTTCATGTTGATGTGAGCCCATCAATGCTCCTATATCCTGTCAAAGTGCTCTTTAGCCTCACTTTCACTCTCACATCTCAGTTACTGTAAGTCAAACTTAAGTTGCTGTAAATAGTAACAATGACACATAACATATAGCCCAAGTTTTTTTCTCAGTTGTCCTTCTATGCGTTCTGCACACACAGGACGTTTTCTTTCAGTTTTGTAATGAATTGTTCAGTCAGAGGTCAGTTGTCAGATACTGCGTCATATGTTGGCAGTAGCCAAGGTCTGACCTTGGTACTTGTTTTATTATGGAATATTGAGTGCTTTGGGATCGGAGGGGAAGTTCTAGATGAACGTTTCAGAAGCACAGTTAGTGCCATTGTGCCTCTAACAATAATTCCCCAGCGTACCAATGAATAATAGTGGATAATGGTTTTCTCTTAATGGGATCACAATGAAGTTTGGAAGACAAATACATCAGCAGGCATCTACGTTTTTTTTTAGATTAGTTTTATTCAGTGGTTGAACACATTTGGGCACTACTATGCAAGCATGAGTTTAGATAATTTGCAGTAGCATTTGTTGCAATAAATCAGTTCAAGAGTGCAAACCATCAGCTCATTGAACTATCAGACAAACCTCACTATCCTCAACCAGCTCAAGCCAGGAAGGGTGCATTGTGGGCCTTCTGTGTGACTCCAAGCAACCCCTGGATGTTTGTAATGAGGCCCATTATTCATTCCATATGTTCAGTGTCTGCTGAGAGCCCCCATTGTAGCCTAACAATCGAGCTGTGAGGGGCGTTTAACCCCAACGCTTCAAGAGGAGGGCGCCGTCTATTCTGTGACATCATGCACAGTACTAATACCTTGAATGAATCGCCCCTCACTCACTGCACCGACTCCAGCAATTCCAAGTCCGCTGATTACAAGCGTGTTGGCATGGCCGCATCTTGCCTCGTTGGATAGGAATGAAAGAGTTTCCGGAGAGATTTAGTCATTTCTTTCCATGCTTCGATTTTTAACGGCTTATGTATATTAGCTGGTTTGAGTTGTTGCAGCACATGCATTAACAGTTGTTTAAAATACTGATGTGACATTGAGTCCGATCTCAATGATTAAATGATTGCCACAATAATCATAGGTGATGTCTCAAGTGTCGATATTTAGCTTGGAAGTAAAAGCTGATAGTCAGTGGTAGGCTCAATCAGTTAACACCCTTAAAAGTCTGGACATTTCATCACTTATTGACTCATGAGGTCAATGAAAGTCTAAGTAATGGGGAAACAAAGCCATCCCTTTTCTGTTTTGTAGCTTATAGATTTAAATTACTTTACAAATCATACTTACAACATGGCTCATTCGCATGAACTTAAAGATGATAATGGTATACTTTAACAGCTGATATGATTACAGTATCCCATTACTTTTTTAACTCGCACTATCAACATGACAGAGATCCTTCATGGATCCTTTGGTCTCCTGTGTTGTTGTGAAGAAAGATGCTGCCTCTGCAGCAGCTACAGCCAGGGTCCACTCGACTTACCAAAGAGCATCAGGAGTTGTCATAGTGCCGCTGGAGGAATGCTGCTTGTGGTCCCCAGCTCTTTGAAGAGGACATACTGGATAGCTTTTTTCAGCTTTTCACAGAAGCCTGCCTTTGGCAGGTCTGTCGACATAATCTGGATTCTTGGCCTTAGTTTGTTGCCTAGTGAAACACAACCATAAACGCTGGTGTTCGGGCCTTGATGGTCTTGAAGCTTTGCATTGGAAGTAGTTTTTCAGGGTAACCTGACATCAGGACAGCACATATTATGTTTCTGTAACATAACAATGTCCATCAGCCGAAAAGTTTAGACTCAGATTCTTAGCCTATGATTTCCAATTTAATGCGTTAGCCTACATGTTTAACTAAGCACAGTTGTTGGGGTTATTTTTGCTGCACTTTAGACCCTTTTGTCACTAACACATTTTGTCTTGTCAAGATAGGAAATGCGCTTAGACCAGTCAGGTCTAACTAAAGACATTAACGAGGGCTCTATTGCATTTAGGTGGTTCAGTAACTTACAATTGTCATTATTCATATCATTAGTTACACCTGTGTTTGACGTGCCTGTTGCTGTGTCTGAAATCACTCTATTTCTATTATTGGAACCAAAATGGTTGCTGCTTCTTACTTAATGCCACTGCACTGCTTTGCCATTGCTAGATGTGTAGATTTCTGTCATTCAGCAGTTGGAGAAATATCCACATAGAAGACACTCAGTCTTATCAGTTGTACTCAGAAGCCTTGTTGAGCAGATTGGACCCCATTAAATCAATTGTATTGATCTCCCTCCCCCTGTTCCTCTTTTTCTAGGTTGTTTGATGTGTGTACGGTATCCCGGACTGACCGAGAAACTAAACTCACTCTGGTCTTTGAGCACGTGGATCAGGACCTGACCACCTACCTGGAGAAGGCCCCTGACCCTGGAGTACCACCCGAGACCATCAAGGTAACCATCGCCAATGTTATCTAGATGTACTGAGGAAGACAAATGCTGTTTGCTGTGAACTGGAGTCTTTAATGGTAAAACATCAGTGAGGAATACATAAATAATATTCCTATGACAAATTTCAAAACATGAAAGCACTGCACTTGAAATATCAGCGTTTTTATTTGAATTATAAAGGAAGCCATTTGCTAATCTTCTGTGGCTAAAACATTGCACGACTACAGCCGTCTCTGTATGGTATGGAGTTTTCTTGGCCAGAGACACATTGGACAGAGTGCAGTTCCCTCTAACATCAGAACGTTTTTGAAGGGCAGCACATGTGGCAGATGGGCTCCAAATTAGAGGCTCCCTGACTTCTCTATTTTCACTCTGCCCTCTCTCTCCAAATTTACACTGTATTACAGATGGATCGTGTGAGAAACTAGACTTTAAAATCCTTCTTTTATGTTTAGAAACTAAGAGCACTCAATTTGATGCATGCAATTATACTTTTCAGTAGTTCGGACAATGCCGATGAAGGTACAACGCATTCAAACTCCCCTCCACTATCACTTTCTCCAACTCATTAATACATAATAAAGAGTCTCTGTTTACATTTTGCCAAAAGGTCGGAAATGGATGTGTCACCAGCTCATTTCCTCTGTAGCTGTCCCTTTTTAATTTAAATCTTTCCCACACTCAAACCCTTTTAAAATCTCTTTATCGTGTTTCACCCCAAGGTCTGTAATGTATCATGTACAATATTGGAGAGGTTCATCTCTATTTTTGGACAGAGGGGCCTCAGAGTTTAAAGTGTCAATTTTGAAACAGAGAAGTTGTGGAAGCTACAATAACCGTTGGTTTTCACCCCTGGGGCTGTGTTAATGTGTGAAAGTTTTGTGTTGAGCCGTAATGTTGGTGGGATGATTGTGCAAGCATAGATGAGTCCGGTAGATTACACCTGAGGCTTTCCCAGGGATTTAGCTGAAGTTGATACAGTATGTGGTACTGCAGTTCCTCTGTGTGGTGATGGTTGTGTTCATCATGTTATTAAACTCTAAACATTTTATTTCTACTGCTCTGAGGCACTCATTTACACGAAAACCTGTAACTACCAATGTAAGATATTACTCGTTCTTTAATTACGACTGTCAGACTAGATTATGCAGTTATTTGAAGTTTTAGAGCTGAAACTATTGGTCGCTTGATTTATTAGTCAATAAAAGAAAGATCGTCAACTAGTTCATCAACTGTTCGAGTCATTTCTCAAGCAATTCTCAAATGAGGATTTGCTGCTTGTCTTTGTTTTACATCATTGTAGACTGAATATCTTTTGGCTTTCGACTGTTCATTATAATGTTTTATGTTGTTTTATATAATATAGTAATTTATATTAGAAGTAATCGTTAGTTGCAGCCATTTCATGGTCCATGAGGTATGAATTTTAAAATCCATTTTATTTTTAATTGTAGTGCTTAAGCTGGTAAATCAATTACTGAGTCAAAGTAAAGTTAATTTGTAATTTTGATTTACTGATTGGCATTTTTCTTACTTTGGCTTGGCTATATCACTGTTTCTCATTTCTTCAGTGCAAGGATTTGCTGATTTTTATTGATGTTTTACATCATTGCAAATTAAATATCTTTGGTGCCACGTTCCATTACAATCAGGCAGGTAAAATTACAACAGTCATCCGAGTTGGAATTCCAAGTCAGAAACTTGAAAAAGAGCCACCAAGCCCGACTTCACTCACACAAACATACATGACATCAAGCAGTATGGCATCACACATAGTGAACAATTACTTTGTACCTCTTCATCACTTTTTACTTTATATCGTATTTGTCTTGTGAAATGTGCAGTAAATACAGCTTTGTAGTTGTCATTTTCACTTTCATTCAGTTGATCTGTGCTCAATAGAAGTCTTTGAGAGTACACATTAGGAGCCAACTGTATTTTTTTTAAGGGCCCTTAACTGCTCAATCAGCTGTTGCAGTTGCTTGGGAAGTTTGCAGACTTGCCAGTCAAACACCAGTTTGCAGCAGCCGTCCATGTTTTTCCTAGCAGATGCAATAGGACGCTTTTAGATTTTAGAAGTCGGAAATAACGACTTGGAAATACTGACTTTCGACTTGCAGTGGTATGCAGCAAAAGTCTGCCGCCATAGAAAGTGGTGATACATAGTAATCGATAAAAAGGGGGTCATAGCACACACTTTTGGATAGTCTCTGTTCAAAGGCATTCATGATGTGGTTCTTGATTGTATACACGGAAAGTAAAGGAAGTAGCTGTGTGAAGAAGAAAGAGAAAAAAAAAGAAAATAAAAAGATCTTGATATAGAAGTTCAAATCCTGCTTACTTCTTAACTCTGCACATCTGGCCAGTCATTATGTGTAGTTGATTTGTTTGAATTGTTGGTTTGGGATAGTAGGAAAACTTGTTGGATGTAGTCCCCCCAGTTCTGATGTTGAAAAAGTTTGGGGGGGGAGATTTTCACGTTGCTAACGATCAGACAGGCGGTTCGTTTGAAGCATACTGACCCCTTAAGGCACCCCTCCTTCTTTAGCTTTCTCCTAACATCCATACAGCTGGAGCCCTGAGGGGACAAAAGGACAATGATAGAGTGACAGGATGACACAGGCACCATCCCTTGTTATTTCTAGGACAGTGGACACTGCACAGTAACCCCCCCCCCCAACTGCCCCCCTTCCCATCAACTTAGTTTGCCCTCAACTATACCAGATGACACCAAATACTGGATCTCAGTCCAGCAGTGTCAAACATAGCACACCTGTGCCCATCTGATTAAATGTTTACTATTTAAGACTGTCACGCTTGAATACCCCGAACCAAGGAAAAACATTCACCCTTAGCCAAAGACTCTAAACTAAAAAGAACAGGCAAACTTTTCCTCAAAACCAGTCTGCCCCCAGCACCAGACAGCCCACCCTAGCCCAGCCTGTCCACTTCAGCCCCCCACCCTCCACCACCCAGTCAGCCTTACTCAGACTCAAGACCCACCACATGGTCATTGATGAAAGAGGTCCTCCTCCAGGAATCAAATGAGCTGGAAGGACATCAAGCGGTCGGGCTGCCCCAGCCTCAGTGCTCCTCAGCCGGGCCAGCGCTTGGGTCTCACCCACCCTCCTTCGCCACCTCCGTCCAAGCTTCCACAACTCCATTCTCTGGGCCCATAAAGGGGGAGGTTAATGAAGCATGGGGAGGGAATTACACTAACGCTAACCGGCAGATGTCCCATATTGTGCCTAGCTACAATAAACAATATGGCTGCCTCTGGTACATTTGCATTAGAAAAGGAGGCGCACTCAGAAAGCCATGTTTTGACTGCATCTTGCACAGGGCTGACTACTTTTTTTTCCTGGTCCTCCTGCTTTTTCAGGGTCAGATGTGTTGCCTTTTTGTGTGATTTTTGTTTCCTCCTGGCCAAGGTGTTTGTGCGGATTTTGAGGTTTGAAGTGCTGCCAGTTGAAGACAGTTATGTGTTGAGCAACTCTTGTGAGTCTTCTTGCTGCTGAAATCAACTTGTGTGAGGCTAAGAGGTGTCTCACTGTCGCACTCTGTGCCACAAGTGGTCTTAAAACTTTGTGGCAGTATTAAGTTTAGATATTTTAAATTTCTAAATTTGGCATCTCACTATTGGCACTGCAGCAAGTTGCGCTGGTGGAACGTAGCTGGAATATTTTTCATTACTTTCTTTATTACTTCATCTTGTCCGCGGAGAGGATGGCACTCGGGGTGAGGGGGCCAAGATTGTTTGTGTGTTTGTCCAAGAGTCACACTTCTGAGATAATTAGTGTTTACTAGGAAATGCTGCTGAAAGGAAGCACGGCGAAATGGCTATTTAAAGCGGAGAGAGGAACTGGTGGGGGGGCCATGCTATTGTGTCAGCCCCCCCTCCACACACACACTCACACAAAATAACCAACTGCCTGCCTCTCTCCTATGGCCCTGTCTGTCTGCTGCCCTCCTCGCTGGGTCATGGCTGGATGGAGATGTAGAAAGGAAGGTCTGTTTATGCATCCTGCCTGCCCTTGGTCAGAGGGCACACACACATGTGCATGCTTGCACACACACTCTAATGAACCTTATACAGTGCGAGGCACACACACCAATGGGAATGCAGATAAACACATATTACGTTAAGACAAACCCAGGGGGACACTCAGTTTGTGTGTATACAAACACACACACACACACACACACACACACACACACACACACACACACACACACACACACACACACACACACACACACACCATCACTCCCCATCTCCACAGCATTGTGTGGGGCGCCCTGTCTCCTCCTCCGTGGCCAGCACAGCAGCCAGCCCCGCGCCGTTTGCTAATGTTTTCTGCTTGAGTGTGCAGACCCCTTTGACTCACTCACCAGCTGGTCGGCCAGTGAATAGAGCTGCGGGCTCAGGTCCATGTCACTTGTGAGGTCTTGGCGGAGGGTTTTTGGGGGGTGTGTGTAGGGGGCATGCGTGTGTGTATAGGGAGGGGCTGTGTGTGTTTTGGAGGGGGGTGCAAAGGGCTAGGGTGCAACACACCAGCATCAAGGCATTTCAATTCACAATTGAGCGCATTTGGTTTTCTAACTAGATTAAATGATTGTGGAGACTTCATAAACTCCATATTTACTCATTCTTACCTATTGTTAGGACATGAAATGGCTCTCCTTCGACTTTATTTTATCAAACATTCCAAAGTAAAGCTCTGCCAAAAAACACCTAGCCACAATCCTTTGTAATGACTTGTTATTTGTTTACAGGTGCAGGACCTGTTTGAGAGTCTTTCGGTTTGAAAAGAACAAGTCCAAGCTGGTCTCGACATAGTTCGTTGCTGTTCACACCAGTTTACTTTTGCTTGTGTGTCACCGATGTAGTGCCCATGGCCAATTTTTCTGAGGTCAGCTTTTGGGCATAAAAAGAGAACGAGCGGCAATTAACTCAAGCAGGACAGCTGCTGAGAAACAGAGATCCATGCTTGTAGAGAGCGGGGCCTCTCTCTGTGTGTGTGTCAGTTATCAAACATCTGCTACAGTCGACAAGAAAAGACACAGGCCCTCCTCTAGTTAACTCCCCCCGTGCCACAGTGTCTAAGGCTTTATACTTAACTTCTCACTGCAGGGTCTTGTCATTCAGGCCTTTTGTTGCCTGGTTTGACAGAGGAATGAATTCAAAAGTCTTTGTAGAGATGTGGGGTCATGAAGCCATCTGTCTAATCTGTTATGGCCGAACTATTTTTAAAATCGAATTCATCAAGTCAGATTCAATCATGTAGACACACATGACAAATGTAGTCACCTTCAGCCATCTGGTCTGTGCTGTTTGCTCACACATCATGACTCCAGTGTCCTGAAGCTCAGGTCCTCTACATTTCAACCTGACTTTATTAATCCCGTGTCCTTGTCATGTTTACAAAAAAATCCAACCCCCCCCCTCTCTTTGTTCTTTGTTTTGTCGTCTTACAGGATATGATGTACCAGCTGCTCCAGGGGTTGGACTTCCTGCACTCGCACCGCGTGGTTCACCGTGACCTGAAGCCCCAGAATATCCTGGTCACCAGCGGAGGACAGATCAAACTGGCCGATTTTGGCCTGGCCCGCATCTACAGTTTCCAGATGGCGCTCACCTCTGTGGTGAGTTGTGTTTGTTCATATTCCTGAACTCAGCAGGACTCATCCAATAGTTTCTTACAACAGAGGGACTCAAAACAAACACTCCCAAACACTGGGCCAACTGATGAATAGAGACCCAGAAGTGGGTCGCAGGATGTTTTAACTGGGTCATAGACACAAATAGACTTGGATAGGGGAATATTACATGATCTAATATATTGGTGATGTCAGATGGAGTCCTGATACAAACAGCAGGTGTATATACTGAAAAGCATTAGTTGCTACGTCTGTATACTTCATTTTATGTTGGAAATCTCAGTGGAATGCTGCACCTCTTACTAGAGTGGCATTTCATTTCATTTTGTAATCTAAATGCTTTTTATTATACAAACTGCAGCCATTAATAACATATAATGTAGCTTGAGGTACTTTAAAATAAAAAAAACAATGATAAAAGGCTGTACCTAAGTTCAAATGTTGCTGCGCAGCTTTTTTCACATGCATTGATTCTGTTTAAAACCCTGTATTTTTACACAGTTGCAGATAAAGATTAGCCTACACTGATAATATTAGTATTATACTTCCAGTGGTGGCTGCATACAATTGTTTCCGACTAACATTAACAGTTCAAAGTCCAAAAGTCAAAAATTTAATGAAAAATGATAGATATAATCATTTAAAAAATTCATAACATTATCTCACAAAACGTTCTGCGTCAGTCCATTTTTTTGCAGTTCAGCCATTCAGAAACAACATTTTCACTGCAGTCAAAAAGCAATTTGGTCTCCCACTTACCACACACAAAGGTTGGCGTGTACCTTTTATTAATGTGAAGTCTAGCAGCAGTAAAACAGCAGCACACATCACATAATAATATCTATTTCAGATCCAACACTTTTAAAATTGAGGATTGTTTTTTTTTTTTTATGGTGGTGATGCAAGAAAATATGCTGTCAGACATTCAAAGCTTCATTCGAAAACCTCAATAGAGTTGAGGCTTGAAATGTTAAACATATCTGGTACAGCCCTACAATAGTTGTATTGAGAGAATAGAACAATTTAGGTAAATTTTTAGTCTGTACTTTTGTCTTTTAAAGCTTTTAAAACATACACAGAACAGGAAAACCCACACTCAAAGAAAAAACCAAGAGAGCATAACAAGAATGTAGCCATGCCTCATTGATTACAGTGATTATCTACCCTCATCACCCGTGTTTCCTCCTTTACTTTTGAACCCCACACTTGAATTTCTGACTCCATAATCAATGAAGTACACATACCTGAGCAAGATAATGTCAGTTGTAGGATCTTTGCGAAAGTCTGTCGAGTCAATGCAGTCTTTTCCGCTAGTGCACACAATGTCCAGCTGGGTGACAGTAGTAGCTGGGGTGCGGGGGCAGCGTGTCTACACTCAAATACACGTATACACAAAGCTGTAGTCTGACTATATTTATTTTTTATTTCCTTTAACGTAAAGATAAAGCTTGGAACTGGAACTTAGCCTACTATATAGAAATAAAAAAACAATAAAATGTAATAAAGCAAAAGAAAATCATTGCTCTTTTTTCTTATAATTTCTCTTCTCTTGGGATGAAGCAGCAGACCTCCCTGGGCCTGTTATCTTTTTCTTATTTTTTTAAAAATGTTCATAGATTAGGCTAAATTATATACTACACAGTGCATGGGTAATACTAAGTGCTTTTCTAAATAAACTCAATAATATCTCAATAGAAACACATTTTAAAATGTCAATAAATAAACCATATTCCTGACATCAAAATAGTGAGTGAAGTTTAGAAATATTGAAGAACATGGTTCAGTATGAGTTCCTTCCTCCTCTCCTCTCTCTGTCTTTCTCCTGTGCTGCTGCTGGAGGGGAGGGGCTGCTTGTCTCAGTCAGCAGCGGTATACATGAGTTTGACAGACTTAAGATTCGTGGCAAACTAAGTGAAACGGTTAGACCACATACAGACAGCTTTCTTTTTAGCTTGTTTGTAACAATTAGCTGTTAGCTGCTGAGCTTGTGTGCAGATTAAAACATCGTGCTCTACATGTTCATGTATATGCAGGTTGAACAGGTGTATTGATTAAGTTTTGGCTTTTTGCTTGCAAAGGTTTTATTGCGCTCACTTTCAGTAACTACGAGCGTAGTTCAGGTCAACCTTCAGGTTATATTTCACTGCACCGTTTTTTTGTCACGATGCTCCGTGTGTTTTGTGCACGCGGCGTGTGTGTGCAGCACTGACACACTGAGCGGGGCAGAGTGAGATTCTGCAGACTACTAGATGCCGAGTTGGAGGAAAATATGCGTTTTTTAAAAAAACTGATCCGCAGAGATCTTCTCCTCAAAAATAAACAGACCTGATTAAAATGGTAAAAACACAATAACGCAGTTTCATGTTAAAAATCAGCATTTCTCCGACAGACACAGGATGTCAGGAGGGAAAGAGTAGGCAGCTGGAAATACTTTAATGTCCGGCCGTTTGGCTGGTGGCCAGCACTTAGGGAAAACCCTGACAGTGTGTGTGCATATATGCTTTTATCAAAAAAGCAAATTTATATTCGTCTAACTCGTGCCATAGTTCCCATAATGGCTTGTTGAGACAGACACACCCCCCCCACCTTGAACCACCGTGCCATCTCCAGAGAGTTAGATGAAAAGCGTCTAATGTAATGTAGCGGGCACTTACAGGGCATCAGCAGATAGCTCTGCAGCACTGGGCCAAATGATAGAGTTTCTCTGTGTAAAGTGAGAGCCAAGGGCCCCCGTGGTCTTTCTCAGGAATCCCTCAGTGGCTGTTGCAGACAGGGATGGGACAGACGAGGAGAGACAGACACCCCTCCCTTTCCACTGTCGGTACTTTGATGTCCAACTGTTGAGCTCTGGGCTCTGATGACCAGATAAAGTCGAGAGAGAGACATTGAAAAGAGTCTTTGGGAAGGCTTGAAATCGGCAGAGATGAGACTTTAAAGATTAAGGTGGCCGGCAACAGTAGCTCAGTGCCTTGTTATAAGCCTTTATTTATCAAAAGAAGGTCTTTTGATCTACTTCACAATAACCCAGATATATGCACCATGTCTTTAGCTGCTATGCTAATCAACCTGACCAGTCTGGACACATTTGAGTTTGGATGTTGTTCATATAGTGCATTTCAGGTTCATCATGGAGTGGATTTTAGCGCAGGCCTGCCCGTCATTTTTAATAATGCATAGGTTGCATTTGTTTCACTTTGGAGGTGTCAGAGGGAAGATGAAGTTCGAATACGGACATACACAGAGACATTAAGGACTAGGTGTTGTGGACTGATGACAAAACTTTAATGTTGATATTACTCACCTAATCAGCAGATAGGCATCAGAATGATTGGAAACAGGATTAGGCGCCTAGGAGGTTAAGTCCGGCTCATCCAGTACATCCAGTAGTGCAGCATCTGCCCATCTAAAGTAAATATAAACATCCTTTGGGAAAGTATGCAGACTTTTATTCTGCTCTCACCATCAGATCAGACTGGCAAACGCATCTGTGTCGCCACTCAGCAAGTAATGAGCAGCTGGGCAAGTGGACACAAGCAGGTGCTCCTCCTCCATTTTGACTAGAGCTGACGTACAGTATATGCTTTATGTAATAAGGTCACATTATGCTCTATGATCTTTTCTTATGGTAGGTAGATGCGAAGTTTTTGCTAAAATCGTAACATACAGCAAAGGTTGAAAACCGATTATAGTTCACACTGAGGGGGAAGCAAGCAGCATTGAAACTCTTGGCAGTCCACAACAAATTTGGAGAAGGAAGAGAATTTCTTCACTGAACTACTTAAAAACAACTAAAATCAAATGATATTGCAATCATTGTTACAGATATGAGTCACAATT
This sequence comes from Pagrus major, assembly GCF_040436345.1. Classification (NCBI taxonomy): domain Eukaryota; kingdom Metazoa; phylum Chordata; class Actinopteri; order Spariformes; family Sparidae; genus Pagrus; species Pagrus major. The sequence continues at coordinate 10,830,674 of NC_133217.1, read as the reverse complement.
TTCATTTTCACTGAAAAACGAAATTGATGATGTAGCCTCTACCAGGGTCTGCGCCAAACAAACTGGTTTCTTAAATCTGGAGAATGAAGATTTGTATGCTGGGGCGTCTTTATGACACCACAATGTTGTATTTATATAGATGTGCTATGGCAGATTTTACCTTTATCAAAAAATTGCAGCTCCTTTGATTTTGGTGTTGCATTTGGCCAAATTGCAATTTTCGATATTATTTCAGTTAATTGTTCAGCCCTAATCTGCCCATTTTGCGTAATAGCTTCAGTGTATCTTTTTTTAAAGGTGCACTGTGTAACTTTCTCAGCCCGTCCTCATCAGAAAAACGACCACATACATCGACAGCATAAGGAGCTTATCATGACCCTTATTGACGTATGTTGTTTGTGTTGGTATATAATCCCATGTTCTTGAACTGTGAGACGTCTAGATGGGCAATGCTGTATGCTGTAGGTCTGTTAACCTTTTTTAAATGTAATTTGAGTTTTAACCTTTTATTGTGTTTGATCAATATTTTATTAGTTAGCTTGTTCAGCCTTTTAAGAGATTTGTGTTTTTTTTTTCCTGGCACACCAGGAAGAGTAGTCATTGTGGGATATTGTATAATACTGTATTAATTTTATATTTGTTATACCTACATCATGCTTATTATTATGCAGTTATTATTGTGTAGTTAAACCAAACAACACATTACATTTTAGTTAGACTTCAGAGTAGAATGTACAAGTGCATGAGGTGATAAATAAAAATTTGGATGAAGTGATAATTTAAATGGAACGATTGGGTCATTGATAATCAATGTAATCAACAATAATGATTATCACAAGTTACCAGGCACAGCAATTATAAGGAAGTCTTGATAAATGTCTGTTAGAAAGGTCAGGACAGATTGTTGTCGGTTGAGAGTTTCAAAATTATTTGCAGATATTTCTCTGTTTGGGTAATGCATAATTTCTCAGTATTATCATCAAGGGTAGTTTTTATTATTCAGATAAGTCAGTGTTTTCTCAGTTAATTTCTGTAATTTGTCATTCTGATTAATGATAATACACAGCTAACTCACAGAGGAAGACGTACTCTACCATAGAATTTACATAGTGTTACCCAATATTCTGTGTGTGTGTATGTGTGTGGTGTCACTGGTGGTTTCGTCGTTGAGTGGATGTCGTACACGTATGACTCGACGGGGACACTTTTCAGTTGATGGTAGAATATTTACCCGGGAATTCACCTTAAGTTACGGGTGCCAAGTGACAAGTCCCTGAAACTACTCATGCATGCACAGAGGTGCATAACATGACTGAATGTGAATCTGTTTGCACACACACGCACACACTCATTTCCTTTCTTGGTTATACAGATTGGGCCACAAAAATGAGATGGAGGTTGTGTGTGTGCGCGTGTGTGTCTGTGAACGTGCATGTGTTAGTGCATGCATTCGCTGGAGCGGAGCACTGCAACGTGAGCACGGGATCATCAGCTCTAGATTAATGTGCCTGGGTCTGGAATCCCCCTATCAGTCCAACGCGCACACACACGCACATCTCCATTCATCCATTCACTGTTTCCTCTTGCTAATAAAAGCAGATAATCTACAGTGTATGCAGTGCACATGTACACAAATACACACAGCATTTAAGAGGATCTTCCCCTTTGCCCAACAGACCAGCAGTTGCTTATTTAGTCACCTAATGCCACCGTTACTGGCAGACAGATGGGCTTTGGAGAACTGCTGTTGCTTAAGCGAACAAGACACTTCTCTCTCACTTTCAAAGTGATTCATTTAGCACTTCTAGAATGACAAGATGGCTGAAGTGAGCATTTGCATAAAGTCGTCTAAAAGAGTCCCTCGCTCCTCTTTTCTTTTTTTTTTCCAAGTGTCACTGACTGAAAGTAGCACTCTCGTACTTTCTGCTGATGATTTACCAGCACTGCTTGAACTTCTCTTTTATGCGATGAATTCGCTTTTTCACCGAGCAACATGCCGGCTTGTTAATATGTCATTGACAGAAAATGTGGTCTCTGCATGCGTATGAAAACGTGTTCAATGTCGTCTGCGTGCATTTGCACATGCATGGTTGCGTGTGACTGATGGCCCCATCGGCATCACCCACCTACCATGTTGCACATATTTCACCCTCCCCAAAGGAGAGAGACGGAGAGGGAGAGAAAGAGAAAGAGAAAGAGAGAAAGGGAGGGAGACCACCCATTGGGGTTGGTACTGGGGTCCAGATTAGGCTGCCCCTGGCAGTCCCTGGAGGTCCGTTGCTTTGTTGATGTTTTTTTAATGACCCCAGTCTGGCTACAGGCTCATTGTACTGCCTTGAGTGACAGGCAGATGGGAAAAGCTGATGGGTTAATCTGACATACCAGAAGAGAGAGGAGAAGGGTCTTTTTTTCAGTCCAGCTCATTGAGATCCCATTTCTGGCAAAGCGCTTTAGGGAAAACCTTTCCTTTTGATGTTAGAATAAATGCTTGAGCAAAATACAACCCAAGAGTCTGCAGTGATACTGAAATCCCTTTGTGTTAGGCAGTGTTAAACTGTGACTTATTAACATCCAAATACTGGTACAAATTTTAGTTAGAAGGAAACCTTTCATCATCATCTGACTCATCGACTCAAAGTCACTGGACACATTCCTACACGATCCTAAGGCTAAAAGTAGCTCTTCACTGACCGAGGATGGAGAGTCCTAACTTTTGGATTCTTTGGTCGAAGAGGAATTACTGAGACTGAGAGAAGTTGGAGGTAACCCAGAGGTCTCACAGGTTATTAAGACCTGTTCACAGCTGCTTCAGGATTTACACCTTGTTGCATCAGTGTTTGATTATGAACACTTTATTTTGATGGCGGGTGAGTTAAAAAATAATTCAATCAGCTTGAAACAGTCCGATAATACTGGAGAATGTTTACACAACTCTGCACTACTTACATACTGGATAAAAGCAGTTTGCAGCACTGATGAACGAGGAATATCGCCACTGTCAGATTTATTCCTTAAAACAAAATTTATTCGTAACAACTAAATCTAATTTAATCCACCTCTTTTAAGTATTGATTTTATTTCACGTTCATAGATGCTGATTGGTCACCTGTCATTCAGTCATTGTAGGTGGTGTACGTAATTCATAAAACACAATGTCATCCATATAAACGAGGTCAACCTTGGTCTTTCAATTAGCACAAGAGTTTTCTCCGTTCCTTAGTAAAAGTTGCTCTCAGCAGCTCGCTAAACAGGCCTTAACAAGGAACTCTTAGAAACTAACTTAGGAAGAAACTTTAAGTTCCAGCGATGACTCCTAGTGGTAAGGTAAGATTCTTTGTGAATATGGCTCCTCCTCTGCAAGTGACAGCGGGGGTTAGGTCAGGTGTTGTTTTCAAAAGATAACCTCCATTGACCTGACAGTGGTGGTCTTTCCATCTACACCAACCCCACATTGGCAACCATTGTCTTGGAAGGCTGACAGGATGGTCCCATGAAACCCATTAGCTTCCACTCTCATGCATGTCATGCGCATGTCGTTGCCTGTAAAATTGGATTTGGAAAACTAGAGGGGAATGTCACCAGACTTGTATGCCGAACCCAAAATAAACTGAGGGATTGTCATAATTTACAGGAGATGACAAGATAAGCCTATCAGTGGCTAAAATGTTTTTGTCTTGTCCCTGAGTTTATCTTAAGCGAACTTAAGAGTTGCTCAAGAGTCAAAGGGAATTTTATGACTCTCCATTCAAATCGTTTATAGGAAATAAAAGACTTCTAAAATTCATTTTTATTTGATCAAATAAACCAAATACTCTGACTGATATTATTGGCTTTTTCAAAAACAGTATTTCATACCAATGTCTGTACAGCCGTGGTCACAGTTTCCTGTAAACCCTGTTGTTGCAGATGAGTGAAACCGTTACCTGATTGAAGGTATTTTCCCAGTTCTTCCCCTTAGTTCCCTCTGCTCATAGGCCTCCCACTATGATTATCAGAATTAGAAAGCCATATCTCAAACGACATTGAACAAATTGAAACCAGATTTTCTGCCCACACTCAAGCAGCATACAGGCTTTTACAATACAAAGCTTTCAGGAGCAGTCAGACGCTATTCAGTCTGAATTTGTATTTTCGCAATTATTTTTTTCCCCCATTTGTGGGCCCTTGTTTGACTGTATTAATGTGAGTTAAAATCTGTGGGTGTGGGTCAGGGGAAAGTGTAGATAGGTGTGTTCTCACTTGTGGCACGCTATGATAATCGTACAAGATAGTGACGATAGTGCAGATAAGATGTCTTTAAGTTGGCAAACCACATGCTTCTGCAATTACCTTCCCCAAGACGGTTATGTTTTTGCCCTTTGCTGTTTGTTTGGTTGGCGGGTTTATCTGCAGGACACAAAAACCACTGAACGAATCTCCACAGAACTTGGATGGAGGTCCCTGCTCAGAATAGACCCCATGAACTTTTGGTGTAGATCTGGACAAAAGGACAGGAATTTTTATCAGGAACTTTTTATCTCTGTCTTTAACATTGTAAGATGGGGCATTTTTTGAAATTTTTGTTAATTTCTCATGGAATAATGCATGGATTTTACTGAAAAAAAGAATATCAGGCTTATTTAGGTGGCTGGTTTCTGTAGCCCTTTTCAGACAGAGATTCCGTGATAGTGCCGAAACAAAATCTTTCGCCCCTACGCTGCCTTTGTATTTTCACACTGAACGCTGCTCCAGTGTGTCATTTTATACAGCATGCCAGCGTTGAGTAACCAAAAGAGGCGTGATGGTACACATCGTAATGTTGATCTGTGATTTTAGCATGTTACCACCTGTAAATCTAAAAATGTCTATAAACATAAAGTGTTTATAATCATATGGATGCTTTTATATCGTGTTGTGATTGAGATCCTGACAAACCATGCATCCTGGAAAGTGACAAAGATATATTTTGCTCTAAATTACATCACATAATCACCATCGGTGAATAGCGGATCCTGTCTGGCTCTCACTAGCAGATATGGTTGCTGTTTTCTGGGGGGAAGTTCACCGAAGACTTGATAGGGAGGCTGACCGTTGTGGTCATTTTTCCTCATTAAATATGTAAGTTGCCAAAGACAGTAGCTACAGCAATACAAAAGTGGAGGGCATCATTGACATTGTGGGTTAAGTTTTTTGCTTGAAATCGTGTCACATAATCACCTCCAGTAAACAGAGGGAGCTGAATCAGAGGCAGAATGCAATGTTAGCTTAAAATGCAGCTTTATTCAGCAGTTTTAAGATGATGATTATATAACCAAACTTCTTTTAAGAATTTGTATACTCTTATAATCTTTAAGTCTTTAAACTAGACTATACATGCAGTAGCACACTGTCACTAGCAGTGCAACAGAGCTCTGGAACAAAGGCTGACAAAACTGAAATTTCTCTGTGATGACCAAAGATGAACTGGACAGTCGAATCTGTGAATCTCTCCTTCTGCCAGACAATGTGTTTCTACTCTGGACCGACAGAAAGAAAGGCAGGCAGCGGCAGATGGAGGGAGGGAGGGAGGGAGGAAAAACCCTTTGCACTGCACGCAGGAGAGCACGTGCAGCGCACTCTGGGAATGTTTAGATATCTCCTCAAACGACTCTGCATGGGAAAAAAAGGAAAAGTCATCCTCTATGCTTTGACTGCAGCCGGCTGGAGCAAAGGGGCTGGCCCCAATTTGACATAAGCAAACACACACACAGTTCACACACATATAAGAACAGGGATATACTGTACATACACACATTCAAACACAGACAATCACATTGTTATTAATGTTTGACCACAAATACACACCATCACATGCACAATGCAGGTCTTATTAAATTTTTCCTGTGTCTACCCCCTATTAAGTGTTTCGGAAAGAACAGCAGTAGCACCCCCCTACACACACATACACACACGCACAAACGCATACACACATACACACACACAGCTTACCACTCCTTTGCACTTCACTGTATTAACTGTTGATGGTCTCTTGGAATTGCTCCAGGTGGGGAAAAGGGGTTACGGATTGGTGTGTGTATGGCGCACGTGCACACACCAGCACACACCGGCATCTGGATATTAAAGCCTTGTCTGTACCAGCAACGGCAAGAGGAAGAGGAGGGGAAAAAAAGAGAAAAAATTACAGCATATATCAGGAATTTTCCAGCTAATGATGTGCGGATGTGGTAGCACTGGGGAGAGAGAGCCACTGACTGTGCTGTCTTTGTTTCGCTCGCCGAGGGCCCCATGCTGCATTCCTGTACACTGTGCATACTTTGGCAACAGTTGTAGTGCGCCTTTTTTCTGTTTTACTGTATACAGTTTGTGTGCTGCTCTTGCACTTTTCTTTCCAGCCCTCTGTCTCTCCCTCGCTCAGCCTCTACCTTTCTCTCCCCCTCATCTCTCCTTTAAATCGTCCCTCTCTCCTTTCTTTTTTCCTTTCTTGGCCTGGTGCAGCTGTATTGTTGCGACTGTAAACTGTCCTTTTTGCAGAACAAGAGGAAGAAAGAGGGAAAGTGAGGGAGGAGTGAAATAATGGTGTTTACAACATGGCTGACTGCTAGGGCTTCGAATGGGGCCTCTCTGGAGACACAACATTACAGCCTCAGCTCCACTGTACTCTCAGAGTGCATAGTTTTGCTCATATTATTATTATAACATCCGCTCTCCTTCTCCCATACGTGGTCTGTCCATACACTCTGAAGCCTTTATCCGTTTTCCTTCCTCAGATTTACGTAGGAAGACTTTAATTTGTGGTGGATTGCTTTCAGGAATGTAATCAAATTCTATCTTAAGACTCAAAGCATGAAACAGTCGAGCCATTTACCTGAGAGACTTAACTACATTGAATGTTTATTCCACTTATTCAGTAATTGCTGAAAGTTAAAACCTCCAATCATGCTCTTATTGACTCAATTACAATGGTTATTTAGCCCTTGGTTCATCTTGTCCGTCAGTGTGCATGTGTGTGCAGACGGTATGTGTCCGTGTGTGCAGTGATGCTCTTTCATCCTGGGCTTCCTCAGTGAGAGGGAATGTAAACACGGGCCCCCGGCCAAGCTCCATCAGCCCGCAGTGCCTCTGGCGCTGTAGCATTAAGCCCCAGCCTCAGTCATCCTCATGGCATGGGGTCACGGTAAAGGTCCCCCTCGGAAGTCCACATGGAGAGTGACAGGAAAATGTTTGTGTCATGCAGTGGAGGTGGGACTAGGGATACAGAATGTGGTTTCTAGCTACTAGAAAGCATAATTTGCCAATGATTTATTGGGTAATTCTAGTTTTTGTTACAACTTGGGTATATTTTTTGTAGTTTGGGCCACCATTGCTATGAGTCATTATACTGTGTGCTCATAAAGGTCATTGCTGAGATCAGGAAACACCGCAATGTTACTACAACCAAATCTGATGGGGCATCAGTCGTGAAAAGGGTTGCTAACAATGCAGCAGTTTAAAGAAATTGTTTGACACTTTGAAAAATACTCTTAAACACGTTCTTGCTAAGAGTTCGGTAATATGATTTTAACCACTCTCATGTCTGTCTGAAGCTACTCCCAGCAGGCGGATTAGCTTAGCTTAGCATAAAGATTTGAAAGAAGCTGGAAACAACTAGCCTGGCTTTGTCACAGTCCACATGCCAGCACTTCTAAAGCAGACTAATTAATTAACACATTAGCTGCATTTCCACTGAAGTACTTATAGGATAGTACCCTTCGAACTCTGTGCAACCCCTGGTGGCTGTACCTAAAAGCCAGATCTGCCTTGTGTTCCGACTGACCAAACTCCATTTTTTAGTATCAGGTCAGTGTGCTAGGTACCTCAACAGAAGGGTGAAGAAAAACACAGGACGGCAAGGAATAGTTGATTTGGTACCATCCACGACTTTTGGACAACAATGGAAATAACCGTTCAAAAGTGCAACAAACCTAACTGTACCCAACCGGACTGCTCGGTGGAAACGTGGCTATGATAGCTCATCGTCAGCTGGAATGTAAAAGATAAATAATGTACGGGGGTCCCAAATATCATTTTTGGGTACACAAGCTAACAAACTTCTCATCATTGTTTACCCATATGCTTCGCTATCAATTTAATTATGAGTGAGTGGAGTGAGAGACAGGGACAGGAGGGTTGAGTTGAGCAGTTGCAAGCGTGCTTGCACTTGTCACAGCCCCAGTCTTTATGCTAAGCTAGGCTTGTATCTTCTGGCGGTAGCTTCATATTTAACAGACAGACATGAGAGGTGGTATCGAAAACAAGTGAGCATAAAACCAAAGTTGTAATAGTCCAAAAGTATCCTAAAACATCAAACACATGCTGCAGATAACTTGTAGACACACACACAAAAAAGCACTTGGCCCTGAAGCACGTGAATCCAGGCAAAAGCAGGTGCTCACTTAGTCACGTGCAAGTACTCACACATAACACAAACCAAACGCCCCCGCGCTCACATGCATGCACCCTATTGTCATACTCCTCCGCTGTGCATGCACAATGCGCTGGTGGCACAGTATCCGGATGTTGCAAGTCAGACAGGCTTGGAGGTCCGGCCCAGGAGGTCTTAAGGTCCTCTGGGGGCAGGAGAAGCCATTTCCTCCCTGAAGCAGAGAGCAGCAGCGAGGGCTGAGGAGGAGGAGGATGGTGGTGGTGGTGGAGGGGGAGGATGCTCTCAGCAGAGAGGAATGCCCAGAATGTTGTCCTTTAATCTGGAGTCAGCCTCACACACTCTCTCTGTCTCTCGCTCTAACTCTCTCTTTTTTTCTCCCTTGGCTTTATCTGACCTCCTCTGGCTTTTCTGTTACCATGCGGAAGGGAAGACGGGTGTCAGATAGGCAAAGAAACAGATTGAAAATGCAAAGCAGCTGACCTAAGAGCGAAAGACTTTATTGCACAGTTAAGGGCTGACTCACTTTCTCTGTCTGATTGTCCTACATACTGTATCTGTATCTCTGTACAGGCTGCATGAAATAAGAGATACAGACACAGTATGTCTGTATCTCTTATTTCATGCGGCCTGTACAGAGGAGTGTGCGTAACGAAGGGATATGTGAAGCAGAACAGAGAATGAGAAGGGTGAGAAAGAGAGACTAAGGAAGAAAGAATGCAAACGTGGTCGGAAGAAGAGGAAGGGAAAGGACCAAAAAAAAAGGACCAGAACTGCATTGCAATTGGGGAATGTCCTTTTTCTTTTTTACAACAGTCTATGTGTTGTTATAATCATCTTCATGAAAACGGTTATTACGTTGTGTGTTTAGGCCGTGACTCAGAGCATGTTTCTTTCTCAGAGGAGTAGTTTTGGGATATTTAGTCTAACAGACTGGAGGCTTACTTAACACAGAGACATTTAAGTACTTTATGGAGAGCGTGAAGCTGTGTGTGATTGAAATGCATTCATGGATATTACAGGCTCTCCAACTGTTGCATGTAGACTTTATTGCATTGCGGACATGTGTGTTTTACAGATTCATAGACTTAGAGAAACAGACAGAGAGAGAGACATTTTATGGAAAAGGAACACGAGATTGCAGGAGAGAGGGAGGAGGTAAGGGAGAAAAGGGTGAGGAGGATTGCTGAGTGGAAAGCAGCGCTGACAGCGGACTGTTTGTTTGGAAACGAAAATGAGCACCCTGAAAGTGAGAATCAAAGGATTGAGATGAGCCATTTGAGGGGCAGAGAGTTAATGATTTGAGAATAAAGAAAATAGTTTTGTTCAGTATTGCAAATTTGTTGGCATTGTTTGTAAGTGACAACCGGTACGAGAGTATGTGTGTAGATAACGACAATGTAAACCAGCAGGATAATTTAATCCTATTCAATTTAAAGGTCATATTGATTTTTTTGTAGACATATCATTTTTAAAAAAATAATGCATCTGCAGAATATCTCTTTTCTTTAAAAACATTATTATGATTGTGAATCAATCATTTTAAAATGATTGAGGAGCAGATGATTCAAACAACAGCGGTGTTGTAACGTCAATTAGCGTTGCCAGATGGGAAATGTTAAACTATTGTACCATAATATAATAAGTGTCACAAAACAGTCAAATTATCGTACATTATGGCTTTTTGGAATTATTGATTGGACATCGTACAGAGGGGAACATTTTCATACAAATACGATAATTATCGTACATCTCACACTGAAATGAATGCGACAGAAGGGGGGAGATTGAATGCAAGATTGAGTGGCTAAATGTTATCAATTACACTTTTAAATACCTTCAATGGGTAAGCCTGGTGATTATGCACTTTATATACCGATAATGACTTACTCATAATAAAAAGTATTGCATGTGTCGCCAAAGCCTGATATAGATTATTCCTCTTTGGCATAGTGTTTTATTGTTACTACAAAAAATAATGCACTGGATAACATGCTCCTTTATTATGATGTACATGGTTACTGTAGTCATGGTGCTGCAAATACTAACAAGCACAATAAATATATATTAGTATGTATAAGTCTTAGCTGAAAATACTCCCAACAAATGTGAATCGAAAGCATTTACTGCGCAAATGAAAATATACATTTGTGACCCTTTCTTGAACAAAATGTCCTGAGTAGAAAAAAGGGAAGTAGGGAAGTCACAAATTGTTGGAAGACGGAATAATGCATTGTGTTTTTCATGGACAAAAAAAATAGAACTATAGATTGACAGTCTTCTCCTTGATGCAAAGACAGAATGATGGACCACCTTGCTATAGATGCACCACTACGCACTGTGCAAGCAGTCAGGGTGTAGTTTCAGATTGCAACAAGCCTTAAATCTATCTTCCGGTGTGTCTGTGAGTGTGTTTGTGCATGTGTGATATATATGGCTTAATCTGCACTTGTGGCCAGGTTTTCGAATAACTCCGTACTGCACTGGCGGATATACCCTGAGCTCTAGGTCTGTGGTTCTTCCTAGAAAGGCTCTACGTGTGTGTGCCTATGTGTTAAGGCAAGCTCTGACTTTTGAATCCACAGGCCTACAAACACCATGCAGTCGACTGAAGTCACATGCATTTGAGCCTGCAGCTGCAAGAGCTCCAGGAAGATAATGATTGGGCCCATTTGTCACTTACGCATCCATACATGTTTTGAAAAAGTAAAACGTGTTAGAGTGCATGATGGCTTAGCAATTCCATGTCTTGTGAGATGTGATGTGCTCTGACTAGATATCAAGCTGAACACTTGGAGAGAACTCAAAGTTAAAAAATCAAAGAAAGTTAGAAAAGAAAATCCCACAAAAATGAAAGCAATGCAGCCTTGAATTTTTCCTGTGTCGAGAAAGCATCAATGACGCTTTGTTGCCTGACTAAATTGGCTGCTGTGTAACTTCCATTCATGTTTTCCTTTGAGGTTTCACTGTTCTAAAAATCTTCAATGACCCCAACAAACAGTGTGTTCATTCTCAGCAAATGTCTGATTTCTGGCCACGTGTCTCCGCTGACACATCTCAGCCAACTAGCCTCAACTTCCTCCCTATTTCCACTGAAGCAGGAAGCAGGAGATGAGAAAGTATCACACATCTGCAAAATGCAGCCCCCGGCTCTATTAATAGTGTCATTCAGTTTAGAAGCAAAAATGTGATCACACTTTTTATTCCTCTTATCTGTTGACTGCCTTGCTTAAGAATTCCACCTCGGGGTAATGTTTGGTCACTTTGTTTGCTTCAGATATCCAAGGCTCTGTGTCGCTGAACTTTGGCACAGTGGTGCTTTGAGCTAAACATGCTAATATGCAAACAGTCACAATGCTAAAATGCTGATGTTTAGCAGGTAATTTTAATAAGGTGCATCATCTTAGTTTAGTCTGTTAGCATGCTAAACCTGAGTATTAGATCAAAGGAACTTGGCCTGATGATGGTGTAGCGGAAAGGTTAAGGGATTAGCAATTTAGGTTAAGCAATTTTTCAAATAGTTGTTGCGATATTTATGAAACACATATTTGGATTGACCCTTGTAGTTTACAAGGGTGCTTACTGACGCACACAACCGTCCAACTTCCCTTGGTGAAAGAAATCTTGTCCAAATCATCTATAAACCATAACATTACTTTGCTGCTGACTCATAGTAACCTCTCAGGGACCACTTGAGCACATAAGCGAGGACCTGATTCACCTTTTCATAGTTCATATTTGCCTATCCACAGATCACTGTTCTCACATTACACCTACAGGAATGTGAACAACATCTGTAAAGCTCAGGGTATCTTTTCCAAGTACTCCCTCAGAGAGTCCAAGCCAGCTAATAAAGACATCTAGGTGACACTGCACTCTTTTTGCTTACAAACATTCGCCTCAGACTCTGAGATCCCGATAAGCACTCTGCAGTGCCTGAGGGGAGAACTGCAGCCAAAAGCTGTTGGAAAAATCTTGAGTTTAGGAAAGCACCTGGAACCAGTCCACTCTCTTAGTAGGGGTCACTGAGTTTTGTCTGGAGGCTTTCCCTACTGTAGCTGTTAACAATGCTGCTGCTTTCCTGCAGGCTATGGCTACACACACACACAGAACTCCCAATAGAGTCACAGTGACAAATTTGGAAACCAAGCTTAGCGTGAGTGGCACAAAATGGCTGCCATTATACCTCAGGTGGGTGCAGGGTTGTTGGATGTAAGACAGGAAATGTTTTTTTTTTCTATTTCGGCAGGAGGGAGGGTGTCGAGCATGGTGGTTAATATCTATGATCGTCAGCCTGTTACCACTTCACATACACGAGCCAATCCAGTGTAACATTGTATTGTTTTGTTCTTGTAATGGTGCTACTGCACACATGTGCATATACAGTATTGTGTGACCCTGGATCGCTGTGGAAAGACTGTGTGATGTGGGTACACCAAAACGGGAGCAGGGAGACATGTCCTGCCAGATATGATTTCATGTCTTACGTAAGCCTAAGATGGGGGCAGAGAAGTATTAACCCTGTGTGTGTGTGTGAGAGAGTGTGTGTGCATGTAAATGTGAGCCCCCACCCCTTTAGATGGTGACATTTACCGAGTGCTGCTGGCAGGTAAAACTACAGGCAAGAAATTGGGAAGGATCTGTGTCCACGTGTCTTTGTGTGTGTTTTTCTTAATGGATTTCCTCTATGTGTGTTGTAGGTGGTGACACTGTGGTACAGAGCCCCAGAGGTGCTGCTCCAGTCCAGTTACGCCACGCCAGTGGACCTGTGGAGTGTCGGCTGCATCTTCGCTGAGATGTTCAGGAGAAGGTGAGGGCTGCTGAGAACACAGTAATGACTCAAGATCTGTTGACTGAAAATTTGGTGTAACCCCTCATTCTGTGTAATTAAAGAATAAGGTCAACCAAAAAATGAAAATTCAGTCATTATCTACTCATCCTAATGGTGATGGAAAGTCGGCTGAAAGTCCACAAAACATTTCTGGCGCTTCACAACAGAACAGTGTAAAAAGTGTAAAAAAAAAGAAAAGAAAATTAAAAAAACACCCCATCTCACTGCTCGTCCGGCGTAGTCTCTGGAAGGCCAGAGATCCTGAATTGATAACATTATTAAACCCTCAACACACGGCGAACATCTTTTCAAATCAATTTGGATCTCGTGGCTTCTGGAGACATGAATTACGCTGGATGAACTGTAGGGAGCCATTTTATTTTATTTTTTTTGGTTTAAAACGTCAGTTTTTTTGGTGAGTGCTGCGACACTGATTAGAAAAGTTTTGTGGATTATGAAACGTGTGGGTGAGTAGATAATAACTGAATTTTCATCTTAGGGTGAACTTAATTCAGACCAGCAACCACATGCTCACTGGCAACTCCAGTAACATTTGTCCACTCACACACACAAAACAATGCACAACTTTCATCTAAAAATACCACTATTCTAGCCGGATAATTATTAGATAGAATATTGAAGTAAATAAATTAGTTTATTTTGATGTCATGCTCATGGTACCCACTGTCGGTTTGAAAGGGGTTGTTTTTTTGCCCTAAACAACTGTTGCACCGATTAATTTGAACTAAATTGGAGTCAGCTTGGAACTGTTGTAGCATTTGCTAAGAGCAGTATCAGTTCAATGAAACGTCCTTTACTGAACTCATCACCAGACGTGATTGAATGACTGAAAAACAATGGAAATATGGGCAGCAACTTGGTCTGGAAGGCTCCCACTCATCACACATCATTATTTTAACATAATTCCCTCGTGCACTGTTTTATCCTCCTCCTTCACTGTGCTGCGTTTACATTAAAAAGACACTTAACACCTACTCAGCAACTGACAACTGACTCATGTGGTGTATCATGTAGGCAGGGAAACACACTAACTGACCTGTATCAGCATATTTATGTGCCTGACTTGCCCAAGACTGTAAATCTTTTTAAAGGGGATTTGTGGTATACATCAGTGTAGTGGTATTTAACTACGGTGAGAAATTTGAGTTAGTTAATCCATCTGATGGTTGGGTTCGACCATGTGTTTATCACTGGGGTCACTAGACAGACTGTCATATGGATAACAGGAGCCATCGGAGGTCACACAGTGAGAAACTGCTAGCTTTACTCTCCACATTTACTGTTAAAACAACAGATTATGATCAGTGACTTACAGAGATGTACACATACTGTATACACACATTCACATGCTCATATCCTTGTGACTAGGTCTCCTTATGGAGCTAGTATCGCTAAAAGCCATCTGTCTGGCTGCATCTCTATTATTAGATGGCTTTGCCGTTTGTATGGATACTCGTACAAAGTATTTAAGTGTGAATAGTTTTCACAGATCTGTGGCAGATGATCACTTGAATGTTGGATGTTTTAGTCCATAATGAAAAAAATCCACAGAAGAGAATTTTCTATTTTACTTTAAAATTAGTTTATTTAGGAATATTCTAACTGAAAAATAAGCTGCCATCGTTACAGTATCAGTTACTGGGTTGCTGCTTAAACTTGACATTGTTCCCTCAAATGACACCTGCCAGATGCGTTGCGAGCAGTAAGCAATCACATTTCGGTTAGCTTATCAAACCATTACAGTAATGACAGGCATGCCTGCTGTGGTTGCAGCATGCAAGTCAAGACTCTGCTTCTTGGTATAGGTATTCGTCAGTTTGTGGTCTAACGAACTTCACAAGCTGGAGAGCGGAGCTAATAACGGACCACTTTTCTAAAAAAAAAGGTGCCACTGTCTGCCTATGGAAGGAAAAAAGACTTTCCAGGGCAAAGGGACATGTTTTATTAACATAGCATCAATCTTATATTATTATTTATGAGGAATAGTATGTATAGAACTGTGTCTTGACATCAACCTTAAACTGGGGTCAAGCCAGCCTGTGGTGGTGTGCTTCGGGGTAGATAAGAACAGTCTTTCTGAGGTAGGGCAGAATGCCAGAATGAGCAGCCCTGCCTGTAATTTATGCTTCCTTCCCCAACCGTCCTCACAGCCACACACAGCGACCCTCGCTCTGCACGTGGGAATATAGAGGCTGTGGTGGCAAAGGGTGACAGAGGGTGAAGAGACAGACGACAAAAAAATGAGTAGAGAAACATAATGTAGGAAAATGCTTCCATAAAGGAATGAAGGGAGTTACTGAATGTGTGTATTGTATACTATTGTCACGATACCAGAATTTTAAACTAAACTACATACTAACATATTTGTAATAATGTTAATATCTGTGCAGCCTTGGGTTGAAAATCTGATTGTAGATTTTTTTTTTTTTTTTTTTTATAGCTTAGTACTTTCGATATTATCAAATGCGGATATCCTATCATTTCAAACGTGTGGTAAAGAAAAGGTTTCAAAGTGACTGATACCTCTGACAACCTTATTTTAGCTGTTGCAGTCACCAGATGTCAATCCATGGTAAAGATTTTGGATAGTTTACGGTGGAACAAAACATCCAATCTTCATTGCATCTGACCCCACTCAACCAGTGTTGGTGCATCTTGTGCATTTGTGCTTAAGGTCATGTGTTCAAGCTTCAATTGGTAGCCTGCTATAAAAATGGTCACATTGACAGTTTTTCATAGTGCTAGGTGAGATCTATACTTAGAAATGTTTTCACATATATAAGAAATGGCTAACAGAGTAAAGGGTGAGGGACAAGGGGCTGCTTTAACGGTCCTGGTTCCTGCTTTTAGAACAAGACAATCCATTACAGTCTTACGTGACTCAGTTATGTAAAACACCTCAGCTGTAATTCACCACATTTTTTTTTTCTTCGTCATAGGTCTGTAAAACGATAATGATGAAGTATGAACAGACTTTCTCTAGTATCTGTTAGAGTATGACTGGTGGTTTCAATCTTATTCTTGTCAGGTGCCCAGTGTAATGTCTTGCCCATGATATCTCTCTCACTTGTTACCGCTGCCAAGAAAATTATGTTTTCATCCCTGTCTGTTTGTTTGTTTGTTGGTTGGCTTGTCAGCAGGATTACACAAAAACTATTTAAAGGATTTCCTGGATTTCCTTTCTCAGTTGTGATGATTTGATGCCTTTCTTTGTCTTGTGTGATAATTAAATTAATATCTTTGGATTTTTGAGTGGGTGGCTGAACACAAGCAACTTGGTAGCGTGAGAAAGTTGTGCATTGTTCACAATTTCCTGACATTTTATAAACCAATCAATAAATCACTTAATCAAGAAAATAATCAGAACCCACGGGACCCACTAGAAGTGTATGGTGGTGTCTGCAGGTGCAGAGACCTTGCCTCTGCCTCTAATTTTTTTATTTATTTTTTTTCTGATTATTTTTCATTATGCTGTGTTCAGGGCGGTTTTAGCTGATAGCAATTCAGCAGAAAGATGGTTGATTGTTGAGTCTCATTCCCAGGTTGTCAAACTCCAACATTTTGGGTCGGTGGCTTGGCAACCCAAAGCCTTAACTATCTTCAATCAATGAAGTATCCCTCTCCAGAATCTCTTACTTCATCTTTAAATGGTGTGTTTACAAACAGCAACCGACATACCCTCGAGGTACAGTGTGTCATTAACAAGTTCATACTGTTTTCAGATCCAGAGGAAATGTCTTGAGTCCAAATTTTGACATGGAGGTTTACGAAGCCAGATCTAAAAACAAACATCTGATTTATATTACAAAGTGGAAAAATCAATTTAATTTAGATTTGCAGATGTGCACATAGCCCTCATGTGTGCAGATAATGCCTCAGTCAAGCCTTTAGCTAATTGAGATGAGCTGCAGTTAAATGTATTTTCTGCCTTACTTATAATGTGTTAACACATCATGAGTAGCACAAAGTTGAAGTGCATTTCATGGCCATGTCACTTTTATTAAGTCAAGATAAGCACCTAAGAATATGTGGCAAAGAACTGACAATCAACATAAAGTAACATTTATTATGTGCAGGTCTGTCCTTAGTGTCCCTTTAAAAACAGGCACAATCTGAGGTTGGCAGTCCTACCTTGTTTGATAGCACTGAGCTGTGTGTGTGTGTGTGTGTGCGTGTGCGTGTGCGTGTGCGTGTGCTGTCTAGGTGAAGGTACTTTTTCTCTCACGATACAATAAGCTGTAAAAAGGTTTGTGTGTGTGTGTGTGTTTTCACAATCTGGCACCTGTCCAACTTTGTCTTATGGCGGAAGGCAAGGCAGAGCCCTTTGATGGCCACGAACAGAACATACACACTCTCTCCCTCTCTGCAGGTTATTAAAATGGCTTTTTAAAAGGCCACCTGTTAGAGATTAAAGGGCACCTGGGAGAAGCAGTGAAAGAAGGCAAGAGAAAGCAGTGTGATTGAGGGAGAGTGCAGAACAAGAGAAGATAAGAAAACACTGTTTATTGGTTTGCAGTTGTGTTGAATTGGAGATTATAATCGTTGACAGCTCGGGTACAATGAAGCAGACATCGCCACTGGTGGTTTAATTGCTTTTGAGAAGAGTTGGTAAATGTAATGCCCTTTTCTGGGATTGAATGAGAATATTTATTTAGAAATCTCATCAGCATAATTAGTCTTCTGTTGTTGACGGTTTCCTGGTATATAACTAGCAATCTGAAGATGATACCTTAAAGTAAATTCTGGACAAAAAACAATGTAAATCAGCGTTAGTTAAAGCTCTATGTCAGCACCCCACTGAGCAGTAGCAACCCTGATTCACCCCGTCACCTCATGTGGCAGGTCAGAAAAGTGTTGATCCAACCTGACACTTTTTTCTTTTGACTAATAAAACTTCAAAGTCCAACCCTCATTCACCGTCCTCTCCACTTTCATCATCAAACATGCTTTTGTGAAGGAAAAAAAATCTACTGTAGCAAGAATAGTTGAGAACTTGTCAAAGGAATTTGAGCAAATATCATGCAGGTCTGCATCTGCATGGCTGGGATAGTGTTGGGGTGAGTCATGGTTCGAGTAAATGGAGGAGAGAGAGCGCCTGCTTGTTGACATTTCTCCAATCAAAAAGGCTCAACGTGTTGCGTTAATGGTGCGGGAGAGGCCCCACATCCGTGTTGACTTTCTCACAGTTTGGAACTCGATTGATAAATCCCGAAAGACGCAGCCTTACGTGCATGTGTGTTTGTGCTTCACACACTCTGATGTACAGTATATCCAAAGTGGCACAGGCTTACATGTCCACACACCTACTCAGGCCTAAATACACGAAGACGCTGCACTCAAGCAAATACACACATCTCTCTCTCCGTTTCCCAACCAGACAGATTGACGCTCTCACGTGCAAACATGCACACACACATTCCAGAGGTTGTCTCAGTGGAATGAGGGACACAGAGCTGTGTTGGCACTAAAGGAAGCGTGACTCAGCTGCCTGTCCCAACCCAGTCTCAGTCCTTCTTTCACTGCCACCCGTTTGTGTATGTGTGCTTATGTATGTGCACCAGCAGATCTCAGAAACAGTCTCTTTTGTGCGGGCATGCACATGTACAGCCATATGTGTGGACTTGTGCAATTGTACATTTGCACTCGACTGTTGACCGTGTGTGCATGCCAGTGGCCAGCTCTCTGTGAATCCAGTTATCCCCCTCCAACAAACCAACAAACCACTCCAGGTTTAAAAATGGACCTCTTGGAATTATCAGCCCTACTTGTTTTGGCACGATGACTTTGCTTTAGGTGATTTTTTTTCTTCTTCTTCTTTTGCAACAGTCAGAACTGGTTTGGTCTGATCTTCAGTGGCTCAGCGTGGCTCTTCAACCCGAAAAGACCTGCACATGTGCTATGATCCTGAATCAGATGTTAAAAGCAGAGGTTGATGATTAAAGAAACACTGAGACATCCATTAGTTAAGGATTCTCGCTTTTTAAAGAATTGAAACAAACACTATCTCAATCCCACTTCCGAACTAAAGCATGTGACAGAGAGTTTGCCGTCTGTAAAAATGTGCAAAATACCCCTGTGTGACTAATTTCCCAGTGTCTGAGTCCGTAGGAAAGTGTGGGTGTTGAGCTATGCAAAGCTTCCTGCAAGTGGGAAAACACAGGGAGCACATGGTGACTGGCCAGTGTGTTGACTGCACTTAAGTGGGGTGCACTTGAGCTGTATTGAGGCCTGGACACAGAATTCATAGACACATGCTTACAAGCACACCTATGTGACAATATCCTGCATAATATTGACATCTGCTGGTGACTGATCATCTTAAACAAGTAGAGTATAATAAAGAGGAGCTTTCTCCTGTTTCATATGGGGTTGGGCTATTTGGCCATAAAACAATATTGTGATATTCTTAAGCTATATTGTGATACATGATTTATGTCTCATAGTTTAAAATCTCCTCAAAAGCACCTTGTGAATGCTGGGACTGGGTGACATAATCAAACATAATATTTATTTATAATACTCAGCCTTTAAAACCAGGTAAAGGAAACACTTAAAGGGTAATTTTACACATTAAAGTGTGTTTACCGATCTTGAGGAGTACCACTGCAAATGTGAAAAAAGTAGTATAAAGCTTTTTGTGGCTCCAGAGGAAGTTGTATGTAATCTGGTAAATTGCCTCCAGTGATGTTTCGAAGTGGCTTAGTGGCATTGTGGGTAATGTAGGCTTCCGATTTTAATGTAACACTATAACACTGTTGGACTCATTATGAACAGTTAAAAAAATCGATACAGCAGAACCAGAGATGTCACCAATCCAAAACAGTATAGTGATTATGATACAATATCAGTATGTTGCCCAGGCCTGATTTTCTATAGGCTTGTAAGTAACACACTTACAGAAGAAACTCCTCTCTTTGACAACAACGCCTCCTCATTTCCTTTCAGAGGAACTTAGCAGGAAGGTCTAGTTCCCATACCTCTTTCTCTGTTAGAATAATCCAACTTTTCTTTCACACGCCTCTCCCTCCCACTTTCCTACACACACTCTTGCACAGAAAAGAGCAAAAGCAGACACACACGCACACACATAAGGGATAAATAGGCTTTTTCTGTCCTGTGCGGCGGCCGGCAGGCTTGTGCTGATGATGACTACTGGAATTTGTGCGGGTGCCAGGGCAGGCATGGCCGCCCACGGGCATCCAAAGACGTCCCAAAGCCACAGGAACCACGAGCAGCCCTGCTACCGCTCTCCTCCCTCCTTTCATCCTTCCCTCCCTTCCCCTCTTCAGTGGTACTCCCAACACTGCTCCACAATCCTGACAACATGAGATGGAGCTGCTAGTGTGCGGCCACTTCAAACGCTCACATCAGAGTCACACATTCCTCAGTGCTTTGAGCCAGTAGCTTATATCTTAGGAGATTTCGTCTGCAGTTTACTGTAGCATAGGGCTCATATCTTAAGTAGGTCAAAGAGAGTAAAAGTGATACTTAACACTTTTAACCGCGCAGTCAACCTTTTTCTATATCAACATGTGTGCAGCACAATATGCAAAGACATAAATGTTGATGCAGCAGCAGTCGAACTAAACTGTGTTTTATTTCTGTTTCCCAGACCGTTATTTCGAGGAAACTCAGATGTTGATCAGCTGGGAAAGATTTTTGAGTAAGTACTATTGGCTGCGCTTTTTGTTCCTTTGTGTTATATTTTCTTAAGAATTGATGTACAACCTGGGAAAATGGAAAGTGTCTAGATACTGGACAAAAGCTCTCAAAACTTATTGGACTGTTGATGGAAATCAGTCAAAAGTCAGTCCAGTCAAATTAAATGTGGTAAGCAGATACTCTTTTCTTTTTTTTACTGTTACACTTATTATCCTGCATATGGCCTATACATCCACAATTGACGCTCTGTAATGTATTATTAAAGTTTATATTACTCTGCCTGGGGTTAATATCATGAGCAACGCTAGGATAATTTTAGCAAAGATTTGAACTTGACAGGCAGTGAATGTGCTGCCCATAGCTGATGATGAAGACGCTGATGACCGTTATCATTATCAACAGTGTTGTTGGGGTACCTGCAGCAGAAGACTGGCCCCAGGAAGTGGCCCTACCACAGAGTGCCTTCATGCCCCGACTCCCTAAGCCAATAGAGAACTTGGTTCCAGACATGGACGAGCAAGGACGGGCCCTCTTAATGGTGGGTAGCACGAGCTTCTGTCCAAACCAATCCAAATTCACCATGCAGTTATTGTTTTGTTTTGTTTTTTTCAAATCTAACCATGTATTCATCCTCTCTTTTTTGTCTTCTCTCCTTTGCAGCAATTCCTCGCCTTCAACCCCTCCAGGAGGATATCTGCCTTCGCCGCGCTGAGCCACCCCTATTTTCAAAGTGTGGACAGCCACAGTAGAAGTGTGTACGCGGCCCAGCCCATCCCCAGCAACAAGCCCACTATGGAGGAGAGGACTGCCTGACCGTCCTCCTTCCCCCTAAATCATCCCACACAGTGTCTATAAAAAGTATTCTGCGTACCCCACCTTGGTGTTATTCATGTTTGATTGTTATTACAGCATTATATCAAAGCGTGTTAATTCATCATTTTTGACACTGATCTACAGATGAAGCTTAAAAGTCAAAGTGAAAATAAATTGGTAGAAATCAGCGTAATTTAAGCATAAATACGGTGGTCACCACCTCCAGAAGAGGCCCCTTTACCATCATTTGTAGCCATTTTTCCCTCATTGCTCTTTACAGAAGTCCTCAAACTCTGTCAGGTTGCATGGTAAGCATGACAAAATAGCAGTTTTCAGGTCTGGATTGTGATTTGGCCACTTGAGTGAAGACAGTCCTGTGCAGCTTTAGGGTTATGTGAGCGGGTCTCTTGTCCTTTTTTTCCCATATGGCAGCAGGTTTTCCTCCAGGATTCTTCTCTATTTTCCTGCATTTATTTTACCCTCTACCTTCACAAGCTTTCCTGTTGCAACATGATGCTACCATCACCAGGCTTTGCATTGCAGTTAGTTTGTTGGTCAGAAAGCTTGATTTCGGTGTCATTCCACCATGGAGCCTTCTCTCACTCCCACATGCCTTTGGGCAATTGCGAGCTTAAATGTCATGAGATTTTTCAACAGTGGCTTTGTCTTGCCAGTTGGCCATAAAGCTAGAAATACATCCGGGCTGCAGTATCTGTAGACTCAGTAGGGGAACCCTGTACTCCGTACTCAATGCCTTCATATTTTACTGGTATCCTCCCACTTCTTAATAAGCTTGTTGTAGATTGGTTAGATTGTAGATTGGTTCTGTTGTTATATCAGCTGTGCATTTGGCTAAAAGTCACATCTTGACTATACACAGGTAGTCATCATTCTGCCTATTTAACTTATTGAAAACAGCCAGCTTGGGATCCATTTGTAGAGATTTGTTTTCTCTTTGACTTTAAGAGACATAGTGTCTGTTTACCAGTGTCAAAAAAAGCCTAATCAACTGATTCCGTGTTGTACATAAAAACAAAACAAGAACTATACCAAGGGCTCAAATACTTTCTATAGTCAATGTACAAAGCTCCAGGAGAGTAATCCTAAAGTGAGGGTAAAGATGGCATCAAGAAAGACGACACCAACGCTCTCACCCCCTGAAAAATGCACAAAAGTTACCCTCCTTCCATGAACTGATGGATTGTAATTGCTGCTTTTAGGTTGTTAAATGTTGATGATTGACTATTAACAATGCAAAAGAGACTTGCATCTCAGATTGACTGGTAGTAGTGAGCAGACGGACTGTAATCATGAAGCAGAGGCCTCTTTTGGACCAGTGATTGGCCTCGCAAGAGCCCCCTCGACTGGGCGACCGGACCATACAGGAGCCTGGGTGGACAGCATGGACCTCACCAGCCTTTACGCTTACTTTGGGTGTGTGCAGTGAGCAGATATACAGCAAAAGCACGCTCACGGATACGTACGCAACATTTAGTGTGTGCACTACCACTGACTTTTAGCACCCTCATGTACACACCTTCCTATTGAAACATTATTAGGCATCACAAGCCAGCCACTCACTGCCATGTTGTGACTTATCATTCCAGTTCTACATGTATTATATTACTGCCACCTTGAGGATGTCCTGAGTAACTGCAGACCAGTAGCGGGATTCTAATGGTTTCTGCACTCTTCAAGGAACTCATCATAATGGGCTGATATCAGTGCTGAGACAATGATGTTTGAACCTTATAAAAACGTTCCTGCCACTCACTTGGTGTTTATGACTTGCTTCTAGTCTGCCATCACAGGCTTTTATCATTAGAAAATACAATTATTATTTGCTATCCGAATGACACAGTAATGCACAGGCTTGCAATAGGTGGACTAAGTCCCACCAGCACTATTCAACATGAATACATTTGGCACAGGATAGTGTCGCCAATATTCTGTATTTAATTTTAATTTTATTGACAAGTCTTATATGCTTGTTTTCATCAAGTTGTTACTTGATTTTTGTTTTTTTTTAAGATGCTGGGGCATACAATATTCTTACACCAATTACACCAACTCTTTAGATAACTAGAATTTGTGTAAGAATAGTTTGACCATGTACGGAATGTATAAAGGATAGGCATTGGTACTGTACAGTATAGAGTGCTAAGTACAAGCTGTAATGATAGAAAACTTTTGATACGTGCATCGTCAGCCCATAGATATGTCGTACAAATGGATAGATGTAGAGTTAGCGAGGGTCAGTGGAATGTTGTATGGCAAGAGTATTTTGTCTATTGAAAATGTTGGGCGGGCTTGTTGAATTTCATTTGCTTTGGATTGAGAGTGACTAAGAATTTTACAGTGGTTTTTGATAATGAAATAATGCACAAATATTTGTTTAGGTTTTTTTTTTGCTTTATTTTACTGTCATGTCCCTTTGTATTCAAGTCCAATTTTTACCAGCAAGGAAAAAGCAAGTTATGCAGAGTTGTATTTTTGTATGTAGTAGTTCTTGCAGAACAGTAACATATTTTAACACTGGTTTACGTTTTCCTAACAGGTAGTGCTGCTAGCACACACACACAGACACAGACACACACAGACACACACACACACAGACACAGACACACAGACAAACTCTCTGACTTTCTCAGGTTCTTGTTTATGGACGTCCGAACCTTTCGGGCACAGTTTGCACATCCCCGGGCTACTTAAACTGACCACATAACAACTCCTTCAGGTTTTCTTTCAAGCTGTTCATCGCCGGTCATGTCATTGATCAGTCTACTGTCATTCCTATGTATCAAATATATGTTACTGTAGTCATTACTGTCTGAAAATAACTGCCTGTATCAACTGTTTTTTGCCAGATACTTGTAATTGCTAGATGGCGAACATGATGTAGATCCATTTAAAATTGTCTGCTCGACTAAGCACTGTGTGAATTTTATATTTGATAACTCATATCTGGTGTCAGTGGTGCATACAATGCAATGAAAGCTCCAAATACTTTAGACATAGTTTACAATTAAAATAATGACTGCCTTAGTTCATCACACTTGATACAATCACTGAATGCTTTCCTCATCAGTTAACCAGTTTGTAATACATTTCAGTCTCATTACATAAAACTGAATTCCACTGTTGAGCTTTCACTGTTTTGAAACCAACGCAGCTTGGTCCATCATTTAACTCAAATCACACATAATGTTCCTGCGTCACATTTGTAGTTAGCGTATGGAAATGATGACTAGGAAAAACACAATCATGGCATTATACTTATGTATTAATGCTGGCATTGGTGTCTTATTATTGTGTTGCACCAGTTGAATAAAAAGCAGCTTTTCTGAATGTTGTTTTGGGCTCATTTTTGAGTGTGATTGACAAATTAATGAGTCGTTCTAGTGAATGTGTATTGTTGTTGCATTTTGTTATAATACTTGCTTTTATGTATCTTAGATATGTACAGAGAAGAAATATTCTAAAACAAGAATTTCTAAGAAATTTCAGTGAGATTTGTGTGTGACACCTGATCTGTTGTCGATGGTAGATCTAGCATGTATAAGGATAACTTTAGGTTTAGTGGGGCAAAAGTATTTTTGGACACCCTGCCAGCCTTTTGTGTTGTGCTGGCACTGGCAGTCTGCCTATGCAATATCTGATACAAAAAAAAACATTTTTAAAGGTCTTACTATCAATTCATTGATCTGTATTTATGGATCGGGAGGTGCAGTGACAGGAAACAGCTGATTTGTCTCAAAGTAAGGTTGACATTTGCTAGTTCACTTGTATTTAGCTCCACAGTTGGGAATTAGGGCCTCCTAAACATTTTATTTGAAGCCACTATGATGAAAAAGACCAATAAAAAGATGTCAGGTCAGCATTTACGTTTATTTCTCTGCTGCACACAGAACATCCAATCACAAGACGTCTAGAAGGTAACGTACTAGCCAATCAGCTGCTGAGTAAGGCGGGTCTTCGCGAAATGCGGCTGGGAAAAAAAATAACGCTGGCTAGGTTAATGTTAGCTAGGTGACACTAATGGTTGTTCTCTTTGTTGGATATTTTTTTCCTGTTGCGAACTCGACATGGGCAAAAGAGACAATCGAGTGGTGAGTTATGTTGCAGAATTTTTGTGAAACTGCGAAATTAATACGCTTGTACATTTGGTCAGCTAGCCAGGCTAAAAGCAAGCACAGCTTAACGTGATGCTCAACTAGCATCGGCTAGCTCATATATGCCTCCGCTGGGTACTCTGATGCTAGGCCCAGACAGTGGTTAACGTCAACGTATCGGGCTGAAAACACAACCGAATATTTTTTATTTGATTTTAACATTTTTTTTTATTTTAAATGGCTTGATGCATATTGTTGCAGATGACGTTAAAAGCCGAGTCTCAGGCTCGACCAGCGATATTGGAGCTGCGCAAAGCTGCAAATGCTAACTTTAGCTCACAACATCCTAGACAATGTTTTGACGTGGTGATGTTGCGCAGCGTTCCCCGTTCCTTCTTGAGGCTAAACACAATACTGAAATATCATTAGGACTCTAATAAACTATTTGCATGAATGACTATCAAACATGGCTAACGTTAGTCCAGTGATTTTGGACAAACTCTGCGGTCTGCTAATGATAGGTGAACCATTTTTATCAATGATGCAGATATTCATTCCTGTCAACGGTGCATGCTCCCTGTATATCCTGTTAGTATGGCAAATTAGATTGCTTTAGGCACCCCTAACTTAAACTGGTCTACTTGAAGACAGTAGCCCTGCATTAAATCCAATCTTCAGTGAAGTTACAGTGAATGCAGATAGGTGCCATTTTTATGGTTATTATGAGGATGCATGTGGTGCTGTACAACTGTTTTATAGTGTACTGATGAACTGCATAACTGTTTAATCTTAGTACTTAATAATCTGGTACCTGTGTATTTCAATGACAACCGTTAAAAATGTGTAAAATGCTCTCTGTTTTGTGTCCCAGGCTTACATTAACCCCATCGCTGCTGCACGAGCCAGAGGACCGGCATCGAATTCCGGACCGACCATACAGGATTATTTAAGCAGACCTCGACCAACATGGTGAGCAAAGGACAGACCGCCTTAATGGCCCAGCCTGACATAAACATTAGGTTACAAAAAGAGACAAACATCTTCATCACAGCTTCATCTACCTTGATCAGTATCACAGACATATAGATGTAGACTCTGGTGCTGGGTGCGTGTGAAGTTTTCTAGTTCATGGTTCACCCCACAGACAGCCAGAACCAGCACTTGTCTTATGGGCTTTGATAGATAAAGATAAATAATGTTTACAAGTCCTGGATTAGGACTGCGCTGAGGAACGTTTCTGCAAAGCATGTGTCAAGTGTTGCCTCATAAAATGGCACACTGGCAAAAGAAGCAATCAACTCTGCATTATTGTATGCTGGGAGCATTTTCTATCCTTGTTGGGCTCTAAAGTCTGTATTCATTAGATGTTATTTGGTAAACTGAGGTTGCTTTCAGGACAGAGGAAGACAGGCAAAATGGTGTTCTGAATTCTGGCCTGCATCAGTGTCTGATTTGTGCACAATAGACAGAAATCATTTTAGATTGTTTGACGTAAATGAGGCTTTTCTAATCGGAGTGTGATGCAATAACACTTGTCCTTCTTGGTACTTAATGCATCCTATCCTCCTACATGGAGAATTTGATTGACACTGGCATCTTCAAATTTAATGTCACTGCGGCAAGAAAAAAGTGACAGCTTTTCACTTTTTGATAGTGTTTTACCCTGATGGACCTGAATCTTTATAGTTGCAAAATCAGCTTTTCTCCAGCAGAGGATGCGGCAATTTGATAGCTGTGTGTGAACCAGGGGTCGCTTCATTCATTGCCCCATTGCATTAGTTATAAATTATGCACATTCAGCTGTCAGCCCGCTCATCCAACCCTTTTACTTGTGCATTTATTGGTCCTTCCATGAAACATTCAGAATGTAGGTGCAATCAAGGAAAAGTGCTGTCCATAAATAATTTTGCTTTCTGCAAGAAAAGAGCTTCCAGTTGTTTTGTAGAAATGGATTTGAAGAGATATGGATGATCTTCAACAGTTAACAGAGGTTTTTTGAAATGTTGTGCCTCTTGTCCTTTTCCCTTTACTCTGTCATATCAAATATTCTCTTGTAAATTTTCATATCTGATGAAATTCTTAAATCGAGTCTTAAATTAAATGAACTCTAGTCTTAGCCACAAGGGGGCACATTCAATGTACTGTAAGCTACACTCCACTGTCTGTATGAAACCTCCTCTTTCCATTACGCTAAGAGAAATGTGTTTTCTAAATAAATGTACTTTTTACTTTTTACTTACTTTACTATTTGGTACAACAGTGTTAGTTATGGGGCTAATTATAGTTTAATTCAATGGAAACTGTTTGGAAAATACAAATCTTGATTCATCAAACAAATGCTGGAAATGAATAGGGGCCATTGAGTCTGTTTCCTGTAAATTCCTGTTAAATGACGGATCAGTTTAAAGATTGCATGTTAAAAATAGCAGCCACTGAAGTGTTGAGATGAAAAGTTGCATGTGACTGCTTCTGTCTTCAGTTTTGGTAGATGTGATCCTTCCAAATGTATATCATGTATTGCAACTGAAATATTGTCTCTTCATCAGGGAAGAATTAAAGGAGCAGCTGGAGAAGAAGAAGAAGGGCTCTCGAGCTCTGGCTGACTTTGAGGACAAAATGAACGATGTATGTTTGCATTATGTATTCTGACATTTTGACAGGTCACCACCTGTTTCTTCACATTATTTTTAATTCCATCTATAAGTGTAAAGAGTAATGTGTCAAACTATGGCACTCTTTAAATTGTACGACAAAACCAGTCTTCATATTTGGATGGAGGTGCAGCTGCATATGAGAAACACTGACCAGTTTGTTAGATGAATACATTTTTCAGATATTTATTGTTGTTTTCAGAAATGGAGGAAAGAACTGGCAAAAAATCGAGAGAAGCTGTTGGGTGGAAGTGACAAAGACAAAGAGAAAGACAAAAAGACAACAGACAAGGAAAAAGAGGAGAAGAAAGAGAAAAAAGAGGTGTGAAATCTCTCCTTTATCAAACATTTGAATGATCTCCCTCTTAAATGTCATCTTAACACACTTTGGCTTTTCATTTGTGTCTAGAAAAAGAAGAAAGAGAAGAAGAAATCCAACAGGGTGAGGAGAGACCTCCAGTATTTTGATGGCCAGCTGTGCCACAGTACTGCCGCACGCACACACGCACACACACACACACACAAACACACACACACACACACACACACCTTGTCCTCTGAAACGGTCCCTCTATTTAATCCTCTTACTATCGTGTTCCAGTTTCCAAACAAGCGAATATTCTCAAGTCTAATGAACCCTGCTTTCATTGTGTTTTTGTCAAGCATTCTTCATCTTCCTCCTCCTCATCGAGTTCTGATTCCTCCAGCAGCTCCCCCTCAGAATCTGAAGACGAAGTAAGTCATTACAGACCTCAAAGTGTGATGCTAGATCAACCTTAGGACCGTAAATAACCACTTATTGATTATAACTGTTGGCTGCTGTTTGCTTTTGATGCTCTGTTGTAGGTTCATTCTAGGAAAAGGTTTCCATGTTGCAGTGGTGTGTTTTTTAGTAGTCAGGAGTGAATTGGTTGACATTTAAAAACTGATCAGGGAACATGCTTATGTAGTACAGACACTCATCATTTTTATATTTTGTTTGTGAAAATGAAATGCCAAAATTACCATTCCCACTAAAATGTTCACTCATATTGCAGTTGCAAGTTATTTTTTACAGTTCAAACTGATCCATTTTTGAAGGGCTTTGCACTGTCAGCTCAACAGATCATCAGCTAATGTGACACTACACTGTTTGACTGTGTTTCTATTTATGTATTCAGGATGAAAAGAAGAGTGTGAAGAAAAAACGGAAGAGAAAGAAGTCCTCAGCCAGAAGAGCATCGGACAGCTCAGAGGAGGAATCTGATGCAGAGAGCAAGGTTTAGCTCATTTTTAAATAGCAAACTTGTCTTCCTTTGTTTTAGTATATAGAATCAAGTTCTGGTGTTAATATACTGTCATTTGTCATTTTCTTACAATGACTTCAAAATATTTAAAATGCCCGTGCTTAATCTAAATGTTGTTTTTCTTCCCAAGAAGAAAAAGAAAAGAATCAAGGAAGATGGGGACAAAGATAAGGTGACTTGGTCTTGTGACTAACCCAAATAACTACCTTTTGTGATAGAAGCTTCTATCAGACCTCTATATAAAGTTACTGCTTTTCTTGTCTTTTATTCTCACCTGTAAAGTTGAGTCTAACACCTCTGAGTCCAAGTGTTAAAAAACAGTCATAATGGTGATTCGATTCTTGTGTCTGTCAGGATGAAAGGAGCCGTAAAAGAAAAAAGAAAGGCGAGCGAAGTTATAAAGACTCATCTTCAGAGTACTCTGTGGACTCTGAGGGGGAGGAGATAGTAAGTATTATTCTTATGTTTGTAGATCAGTAATGATGCTTAAAAGACAATCTAAGATCAGAAACTTGACAAGAAAACATTTTATTTTAACACATTTCTTCTTTGGGCTGTTTTGTGACAACATTTTAATTACTGCCTGTCCCAGTTGCTTTGAATAATGCTGGCAATAGAAAAGCCCCCTCATAAAACACACGTTTAATATTTAAGCCATGTAATCTTTTCTCTGTTCCTCCTTTACCTCTTTGTTCCTCTTTTTTTTTCTTCAAATTTGGAGTTATGAAAATTACCTTAGGTATCAGAAAGCAACATGCACGCCATCTGCCTTTCGACTTTAATCTTGTTGATGCGCTGTGTTGCAGAAGAATGAGTCAACATTTATTAGGACTGTTTTCTTTTTTAGATTGGGAAAAAAAATCAGGACAAGAATAAAAACTTGCATCAACAGTAAATCTTTCTGCATCGATAAACAGCATCAGGTTCAGTGCAATGATAGCTCTTCCAGAAGACCTGAGTGATGTGGGTGGGTCTATTGAAGGCATCTTCATCCCAAGCTGGACACATTTATATGCAACGGTCACAGATTAAACTGGTTATCCCTGTGACAGAGCTTCCACTCTAAGGTGTAGTTATCTGAACTAACACACAGTTACATTACACTAAATTTAGTTTTCAGTTTCAATTCTTCCCCTCACATACCACAAACTTTCTGTCCATAACTACAGTACCGACTACAGTAGTTGAGTGTATCCAAGATGGTAGAATTATTCACCAGGAAATGGTCTTAACATTGTTTCTAAAGCTGAGTGAAGTGAAATGGGTCCCAAACATCAGCATGGTTTTCTTCCCAAACCTCGTGATTGTTGTGATACATTTCCAACAGCATTTCATCTGCCATCCTCTCACATTACATTTTTTTCTAAACACATTATGTACAATAAATGACTGTTAACAGGAATAAATATTCAGATACATTTTTTTCTTCATTTAAATCACAGCACACGCAATAAAGAATAGCTATAACCTCAGTTGTTTTAAAAAGGTTACAAATTCCTGATGTTTAACATGCTTGTGTTATTAAAACCATCAGTTTATATTACTGGCTAAATACAGTGTGTAGTACTTAGTCATTTGAGGATTTGCTTTGTTCTTTGTTGTTTTGTGTATTAAAAAGTATTTCATACATTTTTTTAATCTGACCTGCTCAATATTAGGCACACTGGTGCAACCAATGACAATGTTAAGTTGCCCTTGACAGATTTATGTGTGACTGTTGCACCCTGGCGCCCCGAACCATAATATGAGATTTCAAAATTGGTTTTGTTGTTGTTGTTTATTAATCTATTAGTCTCCTCATTGTCTCATCTTCTTGTAAAAATAGATGCTTGGGATTTTGTCATGTTTTCTGGCAAACATTAACATTAAAGTGTACCTACACAACTCTGAACAAAACACTTCAAAACATTAAGTGAAAAGAGAAATGTTCCCACAGCATCTTATCATAAATTGGGCTTGCTCATCAGTTTTGTTCAATGGTTTGTGAAAGAGTAATTTCACTCAGAAACGGACAAACTTTTGAACTTGTTTTGGTGTAGAATATCAGTTGCCAAACAGCTGTTGCAGTTTCCAATAATGATGAAATAAGATTATTGCATGAAAACGGATTTTTTTAATTCAGCATAGCTCAAGACTTCCTTCTTCGCGTTGTATCATTTCTGCTTTTCTCTTCCACAGGCCGAAGCCAAGAAGAAAAAGAGAAGTAGCGAGGAAAAGGAGAAAATCACAGTGAGCAATTTGCTGTTTTCCTCTGTAGATTTACATTATATAAACAAGATTTAGTTTTTGATCTAGTGCAGCTGGGAAGGCAGATTTTTATGTGATGACTGCAGAAAAGACTAATATCTGAAATGTAAAAATGTATTGAGCAGGTAAGATTTGATTGTGAACTGAAAGATGTTGCATCTTCATGAAACTTGGCACAGTACCTCAGTACAGAACAGGATGTGGCAATATGTCTATAGCTGTGTGCCAGAAGTCCATATAAAACCCTTACCTGTGTAGCAACACCCCCTACCAAGCCTTACTGTTAATCTAGTATTAAAATAATGGTTAATTTGAGATAAAAGTACCAAATGACAAATGTTTTTATGTTCACAGGACAAATCCAAGAAGAAGAGGAAAAAGAAGCACAAGAAACATGGCAGAAAAAAGAAAAAGAAGGCAGCATCTCAGTCAGACTCGGAGCTCGACTAACCGTAGCGTTACGGCTCTCTCCCGACAGTCTACTAGTAGTGTTATTTTTGCCGTTGACGTCTAAAAACAACTTCTCCCATCCAGCTCTGGTCATCACGCTTGAAAAAGAGACCTACAGACTTCTAATGCTGGGATTCTTTCGAGTGAAGTGAAATCAAGGGGAGGCACCCATCCCTCTCAGTGGCAACTACTGGTACATATCTTCCGTTGATTTTTATCATCAAGCCTTTTGTAGATCTGTTACCCTCCACAACAGGACTGAAGTGAATTCCATTTTTTTCCCCACATCTTGGATATTTCAGTGTGAGCGGCACTTGCCCTCACCTTCAGTTTGCTGGCCCTCTCGGAGTCACTGTCTCCGCTTCAAACCCGACGTCTTGCATTTCTAGTTGCTCGGTGAGGCTGGTAATGCTAGTGCCTGTGCCATGCATGTAGACCTGATGACATGATGTCTCACCAGCCTCATATTGAAGTTGGACTTATGTTAAGAATTGTGAGCGACACAGTCAACATTTATACAAGGGATAATTGTTCTGCTCTGAATTGTTACACTGCAGTGTAAATGTATAAACAATGGGAATTCATTAATAAAATATTGTTTTAGCCTTTACTGCTGTTACTCAGTTCCAACCTCCATTATGAGACTCTTGTTTAATTCAAATCACACATTCACATGGTCTAATTGGAGCCACCCACTGGATTTCCTACCCACCGTTACTGTCCTACTTCCTCAAAATTTAATGAGGTCAGCAGTGCTGCAAACAATGACACTACATCCTCCATGTGTTTCCCTCTTGTTACGGGAAACACAATGGAACTGTTACTGTACTGCTTCAGTATTTCCTGTATTTCTAACTTATTATTTATTCAAGTATTGTATTTAAGTAAAATTCTCTGGTACTTGAGTATTTCCATTTGCTACTTCTTTGTACTTACACTCCACTACAACCTACATTTAGTAAGTTACTTTGCAGATTACATGCTGCATCAGAGCCAAAATAGCACAGTTTTGAATTTTATTTGGCAATCATTAAATAATAGTGATTCTGTTAATCAGAAAAATGCTGACTATCTGATAATGAGTCGTATACGTTTTTCACGCATTTTAAGTAACACTTAAGTACATTTATCGACGGAAAAATACTTTTCATACGTAAAGGTGCAATATTTAAGAGTTTGTCCCCTGTTGAATTCATGCTTAAAACAAAAAGGGACAGAATATGGCCAGAGTAACTGCTAACTGTAACTGTCATTAGCTATGTAGTGCAGTTAGCAATGCAGCTAGCTGTCCGGAGTGTGAACCCGGAGCACAGGGGGAGTGTTGGTTGTTAACGCCGCTAGCAAGGGAGCTTCGGAGCGGGACAGGCTTGGGCTAGCTGGTTAGCATGCTAACTTCAGCAGATATCTCTGCCACACAATCCATAGATGTCATGATGTCAAAACTATTATTTCTCCACAATTTGATCATTTTAGTTTTTGAATATGCTCAACTACTATCTTACATATTACACCTTTAAGTACATTTCATATCAGATACTTGTTATAACACAATATCTTTACTTTTACTTAAGTATGACTTCTGGCTAGTTTTTGCAACACTGGAATCACTACTGAAGTAAAAGTAAAACTGCAACACAAAAAACCTCAGTTTTGTGTCATTGTAAAGGTCTTGCATTCAAGTTGAGCAACAGTGTCATTAAAATGTACTTCATGTATCAAAAGGCAAAGGCATACACTCAGCTTAATTTAGCTGGTTGAGGTGGAGCTGATTTTAAAAAGTAACTATAAATGTAGTGGAGTAAAAGTACTGTAAAAATCGTATACCTCTAAATTGAAATTAAGTACAGTTGCTAAGTTCTTCTTCCAGTGGTTTGTTTAAATGTTAGAATAAAGTTCACAACACTGAACCTGAAATTCTACAGCTCATGTGACTGAAACAATGTAATGGTATCAAAGGTCAGTGTGAGCTTGTAAAGTCATGTCTAATGTTTCAGTGCAGTGCATGAGTGTGTCTTTGTGTCTTGCATCTTCAAACAATGATTACCCAAACCCTGCCCTTTAAATCCATATATGAACAACTAGTAAGAACTAGTTCAACAAGCACTTGCCTTCCTGATGTGACGGTCACAGGACCCAGGGGTGTGATATAAAGTTTAGCCTCCAAATCAGTCAGTGGGAGGGTCCAAGCTTCCAAATAAAGAGTGGTGCATCTGGTGGTTCAGTTCAGGGCAAGTGCGAGACGTGCAGCAGGAAGCTGTAGAATCACTTCACATGCAAAAGGCAAGTAAAAACAAGATTTATCTGTGTTAAATCCTTTCTTGCCCTACCCATCTGTATATTGCTTTATAATCAGTCATTTCTGTTTATTATGACTGTTCAGTGAGGTTGCTTTGAGTGTAAGGAAGCTCTTAGTTTCAGCTCAGATGAAACCGAAAGTTAGAGCAACACATGATCACAGTGACGGGAAAGGTCTCTCATTTAAATCACAGAGTCTGACTCACAAACTTAAAAGAATCAGCTGATTTTTCTTGACAGCACATAATATATTAAACTTCATATGAATGCTCTTTTCTGCAGATGTTGAGGATCAATCTGTGCCTGGTAGTGGGAGTGTTTGTGTGGGGGTTTGCATCCTGCTCTATCACATGTCCTGACGGGCATGTCTGTTCTGATACAGCCAGCTGCTGTATGACTAAGGATGGATATAGATGCTGTCCATATCCAAAAGTAAGTCATATGTGTCAAATAGCATAAGCCGCAGAGTAACATTTTGGTCTGCAACACTGGTAGTAATATCTATTCCTGTCTGTATCCATACGTCTTCAGGCTGTGTGTTGCTCTGACATGGCCCACTGCTGCCCCTCAGGGTTTAGTTGTAACCTTGCCACCCAGATGTGTGAGAAGGAAAACGAGCCTTGGGTGAGCATGCCCATGAAGGAGAAGGAAGCTGTGGAGAAACCGAGCACTCCTGTTCAACCTGTATCTACCGTACAGGAGCTTGAAATCAACCATGTTCCAGACCAACAAAAGAGTTCCGTTGTCTATTGTGACAACTATTACTATTGTCCCGATTACACTACCTGCTGCAGACATCCAAATCGTTCCTGGTTCTGTTGCGCATACTCTCCAGTGAGTTGACCTAGATACCTTTGCGCAATAAGACACATGACTGTGATGAAATTCATATTATCACTATTGACATTAAAGGTCCAGTGTGTGAGATTTAGCAGCATCTGGTGGTGATGTTGTTGATTGCAACCAACAAAATACCCCTTGTCTCACCCTCCCGCCATTTTATGTCTGCCAATAGATCCCCCTAAATCCTACACACTGGACCTTCAACTCAAAATAGCATCTGAAATGTCACTATTTTAATGCTGAGGAGTATTGGTGCTAGTCTGTATTGATTGTTCCATAAAATATGTGCCTTGTAGGGCCGGTGCTGTCTGGATGGCTACCACTGTTGTCCATATGGCTTCGACTGTGACTACACTTACACACACTGTGTTAGGCAGGGCCTGAGATATCCTTTCACCCCCAAACAAGCGCTGACTTCAGTCCCCGCAGCTCACATTTCAACTTTAGAGGACAAAACCACAGTTAACGTTCCTAATTCTGTGGTAAGTACTTTTGGTCGTTTCACATGAGAGTTTTCTGAATTTTGGGATTTTTGCCTTTGCTGTTTTTTTAGGGGGTGCTCACTTGGAAAAATGTGACACATCATTTTGTACTAATCAGGATTTAGCATCATCAGAGTCACACTGTGATGTCAGTCAATCAAATCTAATCAAATCACACCTAATAAATAAGGGTAGCTTCATTTTTGAGTGTTTGAATCTTAATGAATAAAACAAATATAGTATGTAAGGATGTTTTTTCATAGCTTTTAAGGACTGTAATCAATATTTTTTTAATGTATTAAAAGTGCAAAAAATATACATTTATGATGAAATACTTCGATTACAAACAGGGTATAATGCTTAATGTGTGTCTGCCTCTAGCAGAAACCAATGGCAGCTCTAACAGAAGCCAGTGGCAGCAACAGTGAGGCTGGAGCTACTCGTTGTGATTCCGAGTTTTACTGCCCAGGAGGGTCATCCTGCTGCAAACGACCCGATGGCAAGTGGAGCTGCTGCCCCTACCCACTGGTATGAATTAAATGCACAGAACAATTCAGTGATCAACATTATTTGAAAATGTGTCTGTCCACAGCTGACAAAGGTTTGAGTGTCATCCTGTGACCATAAAAACCTAGAAAATAACTAATGCTGTACTTTGTCTAACACCACAATTTCATCTGATTCAGGGCAAGTGCTGTGCAGATGGTCAGCACTGCTGTCAGTATGGATATACCTGCGACCCCACCTCCTTGACATGCAGAAGTCTCGCCTCTTGAACACAGGGACCTGCCACAACAGATTGAGGACATGCTTTTATTATGTGCACTGTTGCAGCTTTTTTTTGTTTTTTAAAAAAAAACAATTTTGATACATATTTCAGATAACAACACATCACAGTCTTAATAGAGAAAAATCAAGAAAAAGATTTTAGATCAATGGCACTTTATGTTTTAGTGGTTATCACAAGGGATGTCACCTTTCATATTCAGCAACCAGCTTATCCATTTTCACTGCAAGTCTGTATGTAGTCTGTAGTCTAAGATAATTGAGGACTTACACGGATATGGACATTTTTGAATAAAAAAAAATATGAAAAGTGAATTGTTTTTCGGCTATTGTGTTGATTCATGGCCCCTGATTTGAATGTGTCACCTGCGTTTCCCCTGAAGATGATGTTGTTACTATTTATTTATTTTATTATTATTGTTTTTAAAAACGATGATGTCATTCTAACTAAAATCTATGGGTGATGTTCATTAAAGGGCTTTTATTTTGAAAGGAGTGGTCGGAAATGTCCTTTTCATTCCGACTAGCTACCTTCCGTCTGTTCCCGTGTGTATCGTTCCGGGCGGTGGTGGAGTGCGCGACTGGAGGGAAGATGGGTCAAATCGACGAACTTAAAGTTTTTGTCTCCGAGCGGCTAAACGCTTTTACTGCAGAAATTTTAGGTGCAATTGAAAAAACACTATCGGATTACGAGGTGCAGGCCTCCCGGTTGAAGGAAGAAAATGACCGCCATCGCTGTTTGTTGGACATTATCGTCAAAGCCAAGTTACCAGAGACGGAAGGTTTGTGCAGCCGAACAACACACACTCTGGGTGTGTGGTCATCTTTCAACCCGCTAGCAACAGCATTGCTAAATATTGTCACCTCTTTTAATTATGTGTAACATGAATAAATCTGAGGAGGAAATATAAATGTATATATATATATACTGGAGTGGAGCGTGTCACGTTGGAAATAAATTGTTGTTGCGGATGTGTCCCCTCACTGCAGCTAAGCTAAGCTAACCGCTAGCTATATTCACGATGTTCAAATAACATGCTATTCACTTTGGGTCTTTTTAAGTGTTGCTAGCTAACGTGGTTAGCTTCAAACATTGGTGGAGATTGTTGTATAGCTGCTTCATAACATTACGCTAAACGTTGCATATTTCCTGACAACACTGAAGACACTCTGAAGAATTGTCTTAACCTACTTTTTGTTTTTAGTTTGGTTTTAATCAGCGTTAAACCAAAGTGCTGAGAGATGCGATATTCAAGAAGAAAGACAGTCACATACCACAGCGTAGTTAGCTATAATGTTATTCTTATAGTACTAAAGCAATTCAATTTCAGTTTAATCGGCCGAGTGGATGTGTTAAAGTGCAGAAAAAGTCAGTGGCTCCGAGATTGAGAAGTGGCCGATGGTGTGCCACTCGTGGCCCAGTGGCATATACCGCGCCCTGGAGCGGTATATGCCACTCCTGGGATTCCACCGACACATGACTGTATGTGCTGCTGGAAAAAATAGGTATACAGGATTACATAGAAATAAAGTGAGGCAACACAAACACCACACCACTGAATTAGCTAACTACCACAGCACCACCACATCATTGGAAACTGAAGCATAATGAAGTTATTCGGCATCTTTTTAGGTTTCCATCTGACCCTTAAATGCCAATTAATCTCTCATCTTGGCAACTCCTGGATACCATTTTAAAATGTGTGTGCAAAATGAGCTCATCATTTGTTAGCCTAGTGTTGTATAGCTAATGCATTTCCCAATTTTAAGAAGGCCCAGCTGCAAACAATGCATGTTTTGATCAATGCCTCAGTAAATCATTGTCATTCCCCCCCGCTGCCACTTCCATTAGCATAGTTATTTTGTTTGACTTTTAACTTGTTTGAATACATCACAGAAAGGACTACAGATACACTGTGTGAAGCCATGCTTGTAAGCAAATGCTCACTCTTGCAGCTGTCAGCATGGCATACTGGGTTATAGACCAAAATGCCAGGACAATGCGTCTCAGAGGTGCAGCTGCCAGCAGCAGCAGTTAATACAGAAAATTGACATGCCATGACCATGACTTCATGTCATGGTCACTCTGCCAATACCACAAGGAAATGGCGAGTTTTAATATAAGCATCTATTTACTAGCTAGTTTTACATTTCTCTCAATACATTGATACTCCCAGTCATTAATTCCAAACTGTTTTACTTTTCTCTGCAACAGCTCAAGCCGTCAAAAATATCCCTGCTGCCAGTCCCCGTGCATCAGACTCAACTCCTCCTCCTCCTCGCAGGCCCAGAGAACCTCCCCGCCATACTTCTGGTGGTAAGATATATGTCAAACAACAAATTCTCCTCTTCAGTAAAATCAATTCATTGAATTCCGTGAAGCTCAACATAATGTTATGAATTTGTAAAAACAAAATAATAGAAGTCCTGCCAGGAAAGAGTCTCAAACAGTAACATGGTCAGACAGTTATTGTATTTTATTACTGTGGACTTCAAGATGTTAATCCAGTCATGAAAATTTTGCTCTAACCATCAGTTGTCTTTCCTCCTTCCTAAAAGTAAAACAAAACGTAGTGTTTTGTAAAGCAACTAAATCCGATCTTCATTTCTTTTCCAGACCTGCAGTGTGTCTTCACTTCACGCACAGACTTCATGAAGTTCGCAGGCAGTGACAACTGTCCCTACTGCATCAGGAGTGTTCAAGCCTCTGAGAAACATTTGACCAAAAAGCATTATCTATCTGCTGTTCATTTTGTTGTGGATGGCACAGGTGAGGTTGATAAAAATTCAAATGGAATATGATACTTTGTTCTTGGAAGCATCCAGACATTAAAGGAGTCTGCCATCGTTTCTCTTTCCAGAGCAATTTGTCGTACCATGTATGTGCAAAGACAAGATCCAGAAGGGCAGAAGTCATTGGCACTGCCCTTGTTGCAGAAAGATCTTATATCGGAAATGTAACTTTGAGATGCACCTATCTAAACAACATCGTAAGTACAATTTCTTTGCATTCTCATGGCTTTGCTGTTATTTTCAATTCCTTTAATTGTTTCAGTTCTGCTTTACTGACTGAAAGTAATTATTGATATGATGATATACTACTGTGTCTGTTTACTTCACAGGTTATGTATTACTGCAGCAAAGCCAAGATGAAGGTTAGTATGTCTATGTATGCAGCATGTCTGATGCCTCTCAGTCGTTCCAAATCATGAATTACTAGTTTTAGTCAATATTTAGAATGATGCTGTGAACACTATTTAGAAGTAATTGTAAATATTTTGCTGAGTAAGTACAAAAACAACCCAAATGCATCGCTTGCACAACTATGCATTCATCCTCTACTACACAGTAATGCAGCAGGAATACATTATTCTGATATAAATGCCTTTGCATATACAATAGCAACATGTACATGCACACAAATAATCCACTCTTAATCCAACTGTGACAATATTCTGAATTTGTATTTTGGCTTTATTCTGAATATACTATTTTCCAATTAAAATACATGGGATATGTCAATACTATTCAGGTTTTAGGAGCATTAGCAGCCCAGTTTGTGACACATGGCTTTTTTCCTGTTTACGGTCAGTCCTGTGTGTTTGTACCAGCTGTGCCCACCGTTTGTAAGGCTGGGGTAGAGATGCATGCCCAAAAGAAAAGTCCACATTTCTGGTCTGAAGGGGAAATAAACACAATGTTTTGTGTCTATAAGAATAGTGTTGACTACAAATTAAGTCTCTTTGTATATTGACATTAGTTTGTTTATTTTAATTATTAAAAAAACTTAAACAAAATGCCTTTTGGACATAGAATAATCATAGTAATTGCTTTCTTTTGTTTTTACTTTTGGTTACTGCAGTAAAGGTGGCACAGCCACACGTGGCTGAGGTTTACAAGTAGATAGTTGGGCACATTGACTCCAAATGAACAGGCATTCGTTCCATTGCCTAAAAATAAAACACATTGCTCTGCCCTTCCTTTAGAGAGCAATCAGACCCCTGTCGCTGTCTTTGAGGAGGGGGCTCCCCTGAGTTCTGAACCCTGGTGTCAGCAGAACCTTGACAGTCTGGACCAACAGTCCCCAGTGCTGGTTCAAATCAAAGATGAACAGAAACTGGAAATGTGGAGACAAGGTCTGGTATAAGAGCATAGCATGCTTAAGTCACTTTTGCTGCATGTGAAAACTTTTTAAACTTTTAAACTTCTCCTTTATCCACAGTGCAAGTGGAGGTAGATCACGGCCAATACTCTGCAATCAACACTGCCTCTGTGGGCAGTTATGTTCAAGCTCCCAGCGCAATCGACAATGATCAGCACACCTCTGAAGAAAAGACGGAGGAGTGGAAGAAGAGCCGCGCACCTTCACATTTAAAGGCACCCAGTTCAAAGAGGAAAAAGGATTCAAATGTAAAGAAATCAACAGAGTTACCTGTCGGTCAGAGTCCCACAGATCCTAATTGTTGTAAAGCCTGTGGAAAGACTTTCCATTACATGTACACACTGAGGACACACGTGCAAACACACGCAGTGGATAAAAACCCTATTTGTGGAATTTGTGGAAAACGTTTAGAGTCCAAACTGCAGTTAATCCAGCATCTTCAAAGCCACACAAAGGGAAACAAATGTGGTATATGTGGCAAACAATTTTCTAATAAATTTCGTCTGAAACAGCATGTAAGATTTCACAGACCATAGGGTCTAAATTTCATGTAATGTCATCAGCTAAAAATCCACAGAAGGCCGAATTGCTACATAGAAAAGGCATCAAAAAACTAAAATCTATTAAGTGGGAGATCCTAGTTCAGTTGTGTTTATGGGAGGAATAAGCCAGTCCTAATGCTCGGCAGTTTGTTAAATGTTTTTTTTTTTTTTAAAGCTCTCATTTATCACGGTTCATAGTATCAAGTGGCTTTATAGAGTATAGTGTAGTCTCAAGACAAACAAAAATTGCAGCATGTTCGATATCCATTTCAAAGTGTGACTCTACCAGAGGTTTTCTTTTATAATGAACGAAAATGAGTTTGGCATCATTTATCCCACACTGTTTCTGTGGTCACCCAGATGTCGTTTTTGCAAAGGTGTAATAAAAACTTTTTCCCTACAGAATCTGTCCTAACCAGTTGAGCTCCATTGCACTGAGCATTTTCCTCACTAGCCCTCATCTGAAATATCAAAATTTACCACCTCTTCCCACTTACGTTTTATACCCAGTGTATCAGACTTGGATTGGAGAATGCCACTGTATCCTCTGGGGATAAGCTTATTACATGCAGTTACATGTTGTGGATTTG
The DNA here is from genome assembly GCF_040436345.1 of Pagrus major. Lineage (NCBI taxonomy): Eukaryota > Metazoa > Chordata > Actinopteri > Spariformes > Sparidae > Pagrus > Pagrus major. The sequence continues at coordinate 10,788,503 of NC_133217.1, read as the reverse complement.
GATATTGACGAGACTGTTTTCATACTTCCTGTCGTTCCTGTTTCTAAAGCTACACCCAGGTTCTGCTTGAAATAATGCCAAACTTGAAGGTATCAATAGTTTCAGTCCACGTTTGCTCTGTAAGGATTCAAAGCTCTGAAATGCCTCCTTGTGTATATATATGTGATACAGTCAGTAAGGCCTTTTGTGATCCAATTATTGTTTTCTGTTTGTTGTATAATATTGTATTCATATGCAATTTTTGTACATCTCAATAAAACGGTTATTCATAATTCTTCCTGTGTATTTTTTTTCATCAATCATCAGTTTGGAAATGAGAGACTTTTAGGTAGGCACTGTCACACAACACCAAATAGGTTTTACTCTTCAGTAATGTAAACAGCAGTGCAGTCAACATCAAATGAAACCTGGTTAACACTCATTCAGGGAATGATTCATCATTTCTTTACCAAAATTAAACGAAAGACTCAGTTTTACTAGGGTGATGGCTAATTACTGAATCCAGGAACCCCAACTCAGCATTTGAAACTAACAATATGCATGACAAACCCGTCATTATGAAACTAAAGGCACACAATGGGAATGTAGGCCTGCCTCATTTTAATTGCCCTCTTCCATATAAATTAAACTATAAATAATCACTAGAAACCTTACAAATATTAGAAAAACTGAAGAATTAGTGTTGATATGAGTCAGAGTTTGAATATGTTTCTGTCTACAGTTGCACGGTGTGTTTTGGGTAACACAATTATGATTAAGACAGTAAAGTGAGACTGATTTTAAGTGGAGCGTTACATTTGAAGTGTTTAAATGTCAGTGAAAATGAATGGACTGTCCCTCCAGCCAATCAGTGTGTGTGTGAGTGTTTTCTGGTGTCCTGCTCCTCGCAGTATTTCGTTGACTGCTCCCCAAACTTTCCCGGTTTGTCATTTCTGTCCCATGATGCGGTGACTTTGTCCACGGCAGGAAGGAAGAAGGGGGGAAGCGGCACCGTTTGACTCCGCTCCGGAGAGTCTGTCCTCAGTCCCCCACCCCCCTCCACCCCCACTCCCGGTTAATTTACAGTAACTCCCGGGCGAGTTACTGGCTGCTTTTTTTTCTGTTATTACACGGGGAATGATATGGCTGTGTTGAAGATACAAGACCAGGTAACGTCGACGCTGTCTATCTGATGCTAACGCTAGCTAGCTAACATTTAGGTTAACGTAAAGTTAACGCGTTGCTTGGTGCCCCCAGTTTGCGTTCTCAGTCAACAGCATTACACATCGACTGTCCTTTGCATTGATAGCTTAACTTTACAAACATTTAAACAGCTAAGTGGTCAAATTCACGTCTACTTATACCCGTCTGGAGCATTAAGTTTTGAAAATAAAGGTATAATGCCTAAGTTAATGTCGCTTGTGCTCGCTATCGTTCTCCGTTAAGTCAACCGACATGGTAGCTAACTAGCTAACGGTGACCAGTTAACTGGAAACAAGTTAACGGGAGAGCTAACGTAATGTCACCTGTTGCTTTACGTTAACTCAACTTAGCTTAGTGCAAACGCTCCGTTTCATGGCAAATGAATGCTTACACGGCTGTCTGTCAGTTTTCTTGGGTGTTTTTGATTGTTGCTGCGTGTTGCTTCTTGTTGTGGTGGTGATGGACTGGTGAACACAGCTGGATAGCTACGAGATTAACAGGGTGGCTAACTCTCTGCTAATGTTAGCAGCTTGAACTCATGCAAGACAAGCATTATGCAACCGGCCATTGTTAAGAGTATAACAGTAAAGTTAGTAAGACGTATTGTCTCGAATTGGATTGCATGTTTCCGAATTAAGCTAACTGACTGACTGCAAGCCGATATTGTGCCCAGGGAGTTTATTTTGTCAGCTGTCCATTTCAGCTCCCTGCTCCGAGGCAGCTGTGGGCAGTCACCTGTTGCTGGAGATAAGAAGGGCTGTCAGACTAAAATAGCAGGTGGTGCTGGCTCTAAAGTCTCCAGCTGTGGCCACGAGTTGGACACTTTCCACACGCTTAAATCAAGTGTTACGAACACTGCTGGGAACTAATGGCAGCCATACACAGGGAATTGTAGTGGACACATGCACCAGTAGCTTAGTAAGTAAATAGTGGAATTAGGCTATACATCGTTGCTATTGGCCCACTTTGTCAAGTGTAGCCGATCACATTGACAAGGGTTTGTATGTTAATGTCAGAGTGCAATAGTGACTTTATTGTCCACTGGCCAAACAGCTAGTGAATGTTCAAATCTTACCAGCCACTTAATGAATTAATAGTGTTTTCTGTAGAGCCCGGCCAATGCTCGAGTTTTGGGACCGATGCCGTTATTAGCAAATTACAACCTCCAATATCAATTTATCGACTGATATACACACATCAGTGTGGTTATCAACAACTTGTGACAAGGATGTGTAATAGAGGCAGGATATTTGACAGTGTATCAATTAACTATAGTCTAAAATAACATCAGAACACTGAAACAGTAAACTTCACTGGGAAATGAATGATTACACAGTATCCCAAGCATCTTTTTCTTGGAATAATTTACAAGTAATTATCCCAATAGATGCTCGAAATAGATGCAAAACTCAAGTGTCAGTAAGGCTCTACAAAAACACCAGTAATCTTTTAAGTGGCCGAAAAGCTTGAACATACACTAGCCATTTGGCCAGTGGACAAAAAACCTTGCTCTTGCACCCTGAATTCAACGTACAGTCGCTGCCGTCAGTTCCCAGAAGTGTTAATAACCGATTTCAGTTTGTGGGAAGCCTCTAATTCATGACCACAGCTGGACCAACACCACCTGCTGCATTGTAATGTCTAACAACAGTCAGGCCAGGCAGTCAGTGACCAAATATTTATTGGATAGTGGATACAGCTTTAAATATGATATTTGTGTTCTCTTCGCCTTTTCAAACCATTGTAAATTCAGTGAAATTGTTTTGTGATTGCCAGGCATACAAATCTTCTGACTTAAAGTGGGGATAAACCGATTATGGGATTAAATATTCAGCAGTTTTCAAATTATTGAAAACAAAGTTTTTTTTTTCCTTTTCTGATTGCCGATTGGATTGTATACCCGTCACATCGAATAGCCTATCAATACTAAATAATCTGAATCTGCAAAGTAACTAGTATAATGTAGTGTAGTAAAATTAATAAAAAATCATGATATTTGCTTCCAAAATGCAGTGTAATGTGAGTAGAAGTACAAACAAGAAGAAAACTAAAATACTCAAGTGTAGTACAAGTGCCTCAGAACTGTAATTAAGTACGGAGTCTGAGTAAATTGTATTTCATTACTTCATTTCATTACTTTCCATCACTGCTGATTCTAAAGTTTGACACAAAGGTTTTAATTACTCCTGCAGATGTTTATCCGTTCCAAATATCAGTTATAGGTCTCCTTGGTTACTTGTAATTGGTATAAAAAACACATCAGTCAATCTCTAATTTAAAACTACTTATTCCATTTTACAGACTAGTATTTATCTCCTAAATATAATAAGAGTAAAAAATGTTCATTGAAGTAATTATGGCAGATAAGTACTTAGAAATCCTATTAAATGTTGGTTCAATATTGGCTTAATTTGTCATTATGATAGAGAGTTTTGTAACTGGATTTTGGTAAAAATCTGAACTTCAGTCAAAGTAGGTCAATGATTGTGCAGCTCTGCGGCCTGTCCTGGTCTGACCAGTCTTCCGGGCAGCCGGCACAAACGCAACAAACGGAAGTTTGTGTGTGTGATTAGATCCCCCTCTCTATTCTCCATTGTTCTCTGTAGTGCTGGCTGACAGACAACTGGACAAGTGGACAAAAATAGTCCCACTGAGGGCAGGACTGGGGACAGGACTGAGTGTCACTTTTGGCAGTGGTTTCTGTTTGTCCTCTAGAGGGCATCCATCAGCTTTAGTGCATTCAGAGTGTCCTAACCTGGCGATGAAGAGAGAGATGGTTGATGCATTTTAAGAGAACACACTCAACGAAACAGAAGGTCACACATATAAGAGAGTGTATGTTTTTTATCTGTGTTTACTTGCCCATGGCTTCTTAGACGTGTCCATGATGCTTAATCAGCAACATACTGTAAATGGCTGGTAGTCAAAGAGCCTCTAAGCACCATGTAACATCTTGTTTAATTAATCTATTTAATGAGGCATCATGACTGTAGCCCAGCTAGTAGACTTGAGTCGCTTTTTGTTGTCTATTTATTGTTTTTTGTTTATTGTTTACTGTATGGCACACGCACCTTCGAGACCAAAACAAATTCCTTGTATGTGAAAACCTATTTGGCAATAAAACTCTTTCTGATTCTGATTCTGAGTCAATGTCCCAGGCCACCATTAGGATATACACTGCAGTACACAGCAAAATAAGTACATCATTTGGATATGACTAAAAATGAATGAAAAGTAGGACCTGAAGCTTGTTTGTCACAATCTGGTATGAATATCAATGTCACTTTCACATCAGGGTGTATTTTGGTGCATTAAACTTTACTTATATCAGTTCAGATCTATGTAATGTGAATGACTCTTCCTCAGTTTGCCACTCTGAGCATTTAATGGCTAGAATGTTGTGGCATTCAGAGTGTGCCTACCATACATGTAATGTCAGGACATCCTCTCTTGACCTTGAAAAGCTTTGAAATCTGTAATTGTTAGCATCTTCATTGATGCTTTCTAGAGCCTGATGAATACTGGACTTTTAGAGCTGTTCCCGATACTGGGCAGTAAAAACATTTTGATATTGATATATCGCATGATATTCAAATATACAGAATATAGACATAAACACACGTTTTTTGCAATGACCAAAACACAACCACTCAATAGTGGTTGTCATACACTTACAAATGTAATGGAGGCAAAGTATTTTACAGTTTACCAATAACCTTCATTGTCCAAAATGAATTTGGAACATTGAAACTGTTAACTTCACTGGAAATTTAATAATTATAACATATAACATAAAACAAAAAATCGCCACATATCGGACACCATGTACGCTGATACTGATATATCTGTGACAGGCCAATATCCACTGACCAATATATCAGTCAGGCTCTACTGCTGTCTGTGTGAGTGTCCCAACACTTGGACCCACATGTGCCGGCCTTTGTGTGTCTGGACTGGGATTACATTACACAAAGTGCATCCTGTCGCAGGGTCAGAGCAGAGGTCAGTGCACGCTACATACTTTCACTTACATATGTCTCACTGGCACGTTGAGTCTCTCATGGAGTAAAGCTTGTAGGTTGTGTTGGGATTTTATTCGGGCCTGCATCCTCATGGTGTTACAGTGAGATCAGGTTAACCTTCTGCATTTGTCCCATTGCTGTAGGAGCACCAGCTCAGCAGAAATGCAGCAGGCCTTTGAGCTCTGCCTGCCTTGTGAATGTGTGGCAATGTGTCTGACACATCACAAAGTTTTTTTTCAGTTGTTGCTTGTATTTAGGAATTCTCATCTGAATTTCATTTTGATCACTCCGTACTTTATGTGTTTACCTGCCTATTCCACATGTTTGTCTATGCTTTTGAGTCCTGATTACATCTTAAAACTCGTGAATACACACAGTTCATAGAAAGACTAATTTCTGTTTGGGAAATCTGCTCTGTAAACATCTCTGGGCTACACTCCTGAGAGGATCCCAGTTCTAGCAAATGGGATAGACAAAACATTGGTTGTTTGTTTATATACTTTGCTTCCCAAACATCATTCTTTATTTGTGGCTTTGAAGCAAATCTGTAACGTCAACTCATTTGCCGCAGGAGCAGAAAGCTTGTTAAGCTGTGTTTCATATTAAGTTTATAAATGTTAAGTCCATTATACTCAAAATTTAGGCCTGCAGCCTCCATCCAACTGAATCTCTTCTCATTCGCCCTCCCTCCCTACGTCCCTCCCTTGGAGTTAATGGGGTTGTGTGGCTTGGCAAGATTGCTCTATTTAGGATCTGCGTTGAATATGAAGGAGACCGAGACACACACACACAGACATGCACGCACAGACTGGTCTTGTTAGCTACCCTCACATTCTCTGGCAAAGCCAGTTTGTTCCAGTTTTATAATGAGGAGATGGGGACTTTTGAAGCTATGCCACCGATACACCAAAAGGGATACTGGAACACACACACACGTACACACACACACTAGTCTGGTATTCATTTTCTTTTATTCTCTCACATTTAGAAGGAATGGCAACGTCTATTTTAGCACCAACTTTATGACGGTGGAGGCTACTGAAGTCCTGTTTAGTACAACACTGTAGTGCAGTGCGTACGGTTTTGTTTTTACCATTACAGCTTTTTTTCTCAAGCTTGGCCATGTAATAGAATATGCGGAGACCTTCACACTATTACTATTAATGTTCAATACCAAATATCAGAGCTTTGTTGAACGGATTACATTGAGAACCGGAAAATCACAATGCAGACAGAAGTAAACATTCAGGACAGTGTTGAAGCTCTCAACAAACAACATGGCACTGGGTGCTGGGCTTTCAGTAAAGAATCAATAGTGCTGCACCATCATTCTCTACTGTAGCATCACCATGCCACTTTCGCTTTTGTTATTAAACATAAGTGAACTCATGGGGCACTCGTTGGTCTGCACTATATAGCAAGTTACCTGAAAACAATTAGGCATTGAAATACGGCACCATCTGTCCTTCAATCCAGTGTTTCTCTTTTTCCTTTGCCATTGATTTAACTTTTTTCTGCTTCTATGTATCACTCTCTCTTTATCTCAGTTTCTTTACATTCTTTATTTTGAGTCACTTTTTTTCTCAGTTAACTTCTGTAACCAGTTTGTACCCATTGCTGTCCATCGCCCCATCTTTGTCCATTGCTCCATTCATGCTCAGGTTTCTTTGTGTTTTCTAGTGCTCCACAGTAGGTACCTGCCTACAATTATTTGCTCTCTCTCGCTTCCCTTTCATCCCTACTCCCCTCCCCTTTCTTTTCACTTTCTCTCTCCCTCTCTCCCTCTCCCCCCTGTCTCCTCCTCCCCCTCCTCTCCCTCACTGTCTCTCCTCTTGAAAGAGCTGGCTTCAGCAGTCTGCCTGAAACGAGCGACGCATGCCCACTCATACACTGGCTGCTACGGCCCCCGGTCCACGCTAATCACAGGGTCTCTGTGTGTGTTTGCATCTGACGTGTGTGTGTGTGTGTGTGTGTGTGTGTGTGTGTGTGTGTATGTGTATGTGCGTGTTCCTGGCTGCAGCACAGCAGTGAGGATATGTAGCTTCCTGTGTGCTGCTAGGCAGCCCAAGCTCATTCTGCCGCATGCCGCTTACCACCACCATTACGCAGAGGAATTCCCTGCTGTCTCCGCTACTGCTGCACACAGAGAGTGTGAGTGTGGGTTAGTGAGAGGAGAGAGGAGGAGAGGAGACATGCTGCAAAGCAACACTGACAGATAGAGGACAGACTGGATTTCACATGGGATCTGACATGAAGACGTGCAGTGTTTGTTTGCGAGGAAACCACTCGATGTATTGGATTTATTGCTGACCTTTGTGCTCCTTAATTGTGCCCGTATGTAAGAGGGAACACAGTGTATTTATGTGTGCATGTGAGAGAGTGTGTGTGTGATTGTGTTGGTGTGTGTGAGTGTTCCTGATGCGGTCGGAGCGGGCTAGCCGTGTGTGTATCGTGGTGCTTGAGGAGGTGGAGGAGGATGAGCCCTCTTCTTCGCCCCCACCTCCTCGGCCCAAATCATCTCCAGACCGCAGATCCCATCATGCCTCTCGAAGGGCTGCTGCTCAGGAGGACAAGGTGAGACGGGTCCTTCTGTTTGGTTCGTCATTCATTGAATCAAGCTAGCTTAATCTGAATCAGCAGCATTGTTTTGTGTGAATGACAGCATCTACTGGGGCTTTAAACAGAGTGGTTCACTCATACCTGGCCTGAAGTTTTGTGTTGAAGTGCATAGTTACATGTCCCATTGCATGACAATACGATGCACTGCCAACACACGCCATCCAGCGCTAAATATGGCACCGATATAATCACCAATATAGCCCTGCCATATGAGATGGCTGCTGGTTTGTATAGATTATTGGCAAAGCCTGGGCCTTTGTTGGCTGTATAAAGGGCAAGCCCACCATTGAAACATGGCAGTACGACTTTTCATCCTGTGTAAGCTGCTCTTTGAAGTGAACAAGGAGATGGAGGGGGAAAGCCAGCTCTGATGACAGGGTTTGTGCTCGTAGTCTGCGTCTACCTTCTCAGATCTCTGACATAGTTGCCGTGGTCATCAGTGTAATAGGCACGGGACAGACGCCTACATGCCTGACAACCTGACTTATTTTTAGTCGGGATGGAATGAGAGAGGGATGGGGAAAACGGAGAGTACGGAGCAGATGCACATCATAGCATTTGTGTAGTACTGAATGGTACAACTTGGCAGCCCTTGCTGGGGGTAAAGGTGAGGTGTGCATGAGGCAAAATGTTATCAGGCACTCTTAGTGTTTCACTTTACTTTGAGTACCTTCAAACCTCCTAATTCATCATCAGCATGTCAGTGTTCGTTTGTCTATTTTGTCAATGCATTTTCAATAATGTTGCCGCACAAAGAAAAGCACAATTTACATTTAATATCTATTCAATCTGCTTAAAATCCTTATACTAATTACTTATCCAGACATATTAAAACAAGAAAACAGTTTGCTAGAATTATCAGGTAATGGAATAAATGGAGTAGTTGTGTAGTGTAAAATTACTTCGTCATTCTGATCTGTGTGTGACAAAAAGTGATTTATAATCATCATCACTGTAACTAACAAGTCATGGATCTGCTGTTTGTTGTCAAGCAATATATATATTGTAATACCAAATATCAGCTATTGAACTAAATGTATAAAATAAATGGTTTGCAGGATTTAATGTAAAAATGAAAAGCTCTTGTGCTCTGTAAAATGATGTAGGTAAAAAAAAATTCAAATGCAGGCCAAAGATGTTCTGTTATAAATGCACAAGTTTCATTTAGATTTTTAGCATCAAGGTTTAAGGTACTATTGGAGAGATGGATGGATGGATGGATGGATGGATGGATGGATAGATAGATAACCACAAATAACTATGAAAACATCACGTGACTTTTATTTTGAATCCAGTATAAAGAACTTAATTGTGAGCTTAATATAGCGTTACTTCCCTTAACCTTTGATTTGAATGGACTCACTGTTACAGATCCCACTCAGTATCGGGCACCATGCTCTCATGCTCACGCCAACTGCTTACATTCATGCACACAGTAAATGAAACTAAAGTGATAGACAGTATTATAGAGGTGTGCTCAGTTTGTTTTTGTATCTCATTCCTTTGCAGCCTCCTTCTTCTGGGGAAATTTGTCATCTCTTCTTAAGAATACCTTGTGTCACCAGTTTAAATTGTCCAAATAAATAGTGGAAATACTTTAGCATGTATGGCTTACCTAGTCATTCTTCCTCATATCCTCTTATCTTTTCCACACTATTTACATTCTTATCAGCTGGCCCTGCTCCACGTGGCATGACAGCACAGCTTTATCCCCTCACCGAGTCACACATTTACGGTATGGTGTGTGCATTCATGCGTGTGTTCATGTGATGTCTGATGCAGCTGCTTCTGTTGTAAACAAATTGGTGATATACAGGCATGGCTCTCCCCCAGCTCAGGATTATAGTGTCTGTGTGAGAGACTCTCCCATTTGTAGCTCTCATAACTCTCCGTGATAACACAGTTGTCAGCATAGAAAATTACTGCCTTGCAAATCGAGTATGTAAAAGTGTACATCAGCATTTCCTCATCTTTTTTTTTTTTTTTTTGGTCTCTGTAGCCGTCTCTATTAAGAGCCATCTTCAATGTGGACCCAGATGAAGTTCGCTCCCTCATATTCAAGAAAGAGGATGTCAACATTCAGGTAAGTCACACTCTTCTCCCAATATACTGTATATGTTCATGTTCTGATCGTACCCTGACACGGTAGCTTCACACACACACCGTGCCATATAAGAAAACACCAAGGGGAGCAGCAGTTAGCCAGCAGGCTATGATTGATCTGGGTTCCTATCGATCGTGTGACTGACTGAGAGTGCCTTCTGGCAGCTTCCCAATCTTATATAGTTGTCAACCAGGGCAGGAAACGTGAACTGTTCATAACAGTACCCTCTCCTGTGGTCAAAGGACATAACCTTCACCTGATAGCTCTCCTTTTTCCCCCCTCTCATCGCTTTCGCACTCCTAATACAGCCTATTTCCTCAGTTAACACCACATTTTGTCGTCACACTCTTTGTTTTTCTCTCTGTGCCTCTGTCTTTCCGTGGGCCCATAATGCTGGGGTCATCACGCTGGAGTCAGCAACACTGGCCCAGGCCTATTGCAGTCACATGACATTTGTTTATAGCCCCACTCTGTTGATTGCTGGCTCCTGCACTGAAAGAGAGAGAGGTGGGGGTGCGGCAGCAGGGTGTGTGTAAAGTGATGGAGGGAAGTGAAGAATGCAAGTGAATACATGATAGACATGTATTCTGCTTGTGGCTCTAGTGTCATGTTTCTTGTGGTCTGTAGCCGTGTAAGGTCTATAGATTCTGTTTGGAGTATGTCACTCTATCATGATTTGTGTGACCATGTGTCTGAAGGCCTATGTTTGTATGAAAAACAGAAATATTGTACATGCTTAAATTTTTCTGTGTTTTTGCATCAGGACAATGAGAAGCGGACGCCACTGCACGCTGCAGCCTACCTGGGAGACGCTGAGATCATCGAACTGCTCATCCTCTCAGGTAAACACCACAGCCCAGCCTTTAATCTATCAATCTGTTCAGCCATCCATTCAGTTTCATTTTCACACAAATATCAACAGTATTAGTTCTCCTGAAAAGCTTACTCATCCGGCCACATTGGCTGTTAGCAGCCATCTGGTCCTGTTTTTCATTTGTGCGTCCGCACAGTATGAACTCTCCTAAATGTGTTGTTTTGTTTAAAGAAACGTAAGATTTGTGTCATTATACGGAGGAAACTAACTTGTTTTTTTCCAGTAAACAAAGATCAGGTTCGTTTACCCTTTCTTTGTTTCCTGAAAGCTTACCCCATCCTCTTTCGATCCCACAATGCATTCCTAAATTCTTAAAATTTACTGCCAGTTCCTCATCTCTTTCATTCTCACATGTCAAGAACAGGTTGGAGTTGAGAACCAGTTCCAAGTTGTCCAATTCATCAGAATCGTACGAAACATATCAATTTCTTTTATTGATGGCGGTGTGTTTTTCTGACAGTTGCACATAGCAAAACAATAGGCTTGTCACGATTCTCCAAATCAACATTTCGATTTGATTTTCGATTCTAAGGTCACAATTTGATGCAAATTCCGATTTCAACATTTTCTTTTTTTCAGCCCTGATGACCATTGTTAGACTGTAACAATCTCAGATCAACAGACCATTGGCTTTATGCCTTTATGACTGTCATCTAATTTTCATATTCTTTCAAAATAAATAGTAAAATATCAAGTCTGATATGTACTACACTACATATGGTCAAATAAAAAAAAATTATTTCAAATGTAATCATGTTTCACATTTCAGCTCAATCATGAGCTCCCTCACCTGCATATACCACCAGGACACGTACCGACACATGCAGGTTGGCAAAATGGTGATTGAATGCTATCTCTGATCAATCAATTTTCGGTTCAGAATTAAAATTGTGACAAGTAGAAAGAGAGTCATGGCAGAGAGGAAGAAACGGTCCAAAGTATGGCATCATTTCAAGAAAGAAAGATGATGACAGAGCTAGTTGTAATGTCTGTAAAATGATCCTTTCAAGTAACGGTATAAACACCAGAAATATAGTGTAACATCTTTCTATGCAACATGTGCTTAAATTCCAGGAATGGCATTTATTTGACACTCTACACTTGAGTGCCACTGCTTTCAAGTCGAGCACCACATCATGCCATGCAGACAGGGATAGCATTTTTTTTATTTGACTGAAGAAGCTAAAAGAAAACAAAGACTATTCAGACTAACACATATGCGCTGAAAACCTTTGTAGGCCTACTTTTTTCCCCACACAGAAAATTGATTAGGAATCAATAAAGAATCGGACCAGTAAGCAGAAACAATAATGGCATTGATATCGATAACATATTCTAAGTTCCCATCCTCACATGTTGCTCCCTGATCCCTCATTAGTTTCCATGCTGCTCAGTGACTGTCACACTCTCTTGGTCACTGATGATTTATCAATCATCAGACAGGGTCGATGGCAGCTCGACTTTCTGTGAACTAAGAGCTGAGCACGTCAGGAGGTGGGGCCGACCCTGTCGTAACACAAGCGTATGTGTGATCACTGTTTCTCAATAACGTGAAGAGCAAGCAACAGGTGCAGCTTTAGGGCTATTTTAACCCCCAAGCTGTGCCAAAGAGGATCATGGGAGTTTTATATCTTCCAGGCACTGTTGGCTCACAACACCCTCTTCGCATAAGTCATGTAAAAAGCCTTTTAAACACTTGGTTTGTCTTTTTTTACTCTTTCCTCTTCTTTTTCTTGGGTAAAAGACATTTAATGTATCTTTCAATGATGAGACATTTTTACAGGTTTCCGTTGTTGACATATCTCTGCCATCTTTACCTCTCATTCTCTCTCATCCTAGGAGCCAGAGTTAATGCCAAAGACAACAAGTGGTTGACTCCTCTTCATCGAGCTGTTGCCTCTTGTAGTGAGGTAACACATTACACAAACACACTGCTGCCAATGTGTTCTGTGGTCAGCCCCTCAGTGATAACGGGACTATACTCTTCTTTGTAGTAAGCAATGAAATGCACTAACTCTCACTAATTAGATGATCACATCTTTTTTATACCCCTGTTTGATAGACAAACTTTCCCACTGAAAATAGTGCTGCAACAAACTTCTTTCATTTCAGAGTTGGTGCAGCAACACACATACCAGATAAAATATCTTGTAGAGGTCAAAAAATTGTTGCTGCTGGGATAATGTTTACAGATTTGTACAATCCGGCCTTAAAGGGGTAAAATTATAAAACCACTGTGCAGTGTGTTGGTGTTGGATAAACCCTCAAAATCTCTACCTATTCTGCTTGGGTCTGGGCAACATGCCCACACTAACACAGCCCCTCATGTTTTTTCTCGCTCTTGGTGCTATTGTCGGCATGGAAGCCCCCTAAGAATAGCAAAGACTTTTATAACCACCCACTCACAGCCACCTGCACACACTCTCGCATACTTTGTTAGAACACTGAGGCTTATTAGTAAATAGACCCTCTGTCTGCACACTCTGACCCATTCTCATTCTCCATCTAGGATGCAGTGGCAGTGCTGCTGAAGCACAGCGCAGATGTCAACGCCAGGGACAAGAACTGGCAGACGCCGCTCCACGTTGCGGCTAGCAACAAGGCGGTACGCTGCGCCGAGGCTTTGGTCCCACTGCTCAGCAATGTCAACGTGTCTGACCGGGCGGGACGCACAGCCCTGCACCATGCTGCCTTCAGTGGACATGTTGAGGTTGGTCTCTTTCAGGCACGCACATAGAGACACTCGTAGACATGTCTACATCCAACTAATTTCCTTTTGTGTGATAGATGGTGAAGTTGCTGCTGTCCAGAGGAGCCAACATTAATGCATTTGACAAGAAGGACAGGAGAGCCATCCACTGGGGAGCCTACATGGGTGAGTTATAATGTCTGGCTCTAATGCAAACACACTTTTTTATCAGACTAGGTGAAGCCTCTGTCTCTCCCTAGTCATACACACTGCTTTCTGTAATGGCTAAATTTGTTGATTTGGACTCATTTCCTCCTCTCCCTCATCTGTTTCAGGTCACCTAGAGGTGGTGAAGTTACTGGTGGCCAGTGGAGCAGAGGTTGACTGTAAGGACAAAAAAGCCTACACCCCACTCCATGCAGCCGCCTCCAGTGGCATGAGCAGCACAGTGCACTACCTGCTGAGCCTCGGGGTCCACGTCAGTACAGACACACACACATATCCATGTGCTAGCAGTTTATTTAATGTGCCATGACCCTTTGACCTACCTCAATCTATGTAAAATATTCCCAAGTCAATAAAATGCAAAAAAGGCTGACAACATGCCACACATAAACATCGATGTCTTCCCTCCTTGCATAGGTCAATGAGGTGAACGCCTATGGCAACACTCCTCTCCACTTGGCCTGCTACAACGGACAGGACGTGGTGGTCAGTGAGCTCATCGAGGCAGGGGCAAATGTCAACCAGGTGTGTGTGCGTGTGTTTCTTTATCTGAGATAGCGTGTTCTTGGTAATTACATGTGTTTAATTGTGTTATTTTGTACCTTGCTTCAGGTGAACGAGAGGGGTTTTTCTGCTCTGCACTTTGCCTCCTCCTCACGCCAGGGGGCGCTGTGCCAGGAGCTGCTGTTAGCCCACGGCGCTCACATCAACATGCGGGTGTGTATATTAGCAGATACACTGAAACACAAATTTAGCTGAAAACAGTATTATATTGATAGAACTGAAGTGAGTGTACATCACCTGTCATAAGTGTCCTCAACTCATGAATTGTGTGTGCTGCCCGGCATCAAGTATGAAGTTGACACGACAGTGTTGTTAACACTTTGGTAGCAGTGATGGAAACTGATATTAGGTCCCCACAGCGTCAAGATGCCAGGCCATATGGACGATGAAGGGGGAGGGGATGGCTCCCTGAGGCTGCAAGCTGCTTGGGGAATATGTGTGTGGGTGTGCATGTGGTCCACAAGGGGGTCTAAGATAGCTTCTGCTCATTCTGAGCTTTCTAACACTGCAGTATTAGACTCATGGTAGACACTCACATTCCAATACTGGCCCTTTAACATAAACTGCAACACTGATATATAGACTAATACTCTACAGAAAATCAAAATCATTTGCCTCCACTGTCTCTCCCTCCATCTGTCCAGAGTAAGGACAGTAAGACTCCCCTCCACATGGCAGCTACTCATGGAAGGTTCTCCTGCTCGCAGGCCCTCATTCAAAATGGTAAGAGACTGCACAGTGTGCCGTCTGCCTTCTGTCTGAATTCAAATGAGTTTGCATGTTCTGGTAGTGAATGTAAATGTGGTTTAAATATGGCACAATATGCAAAATGATCTGTATATTTTCAAATCAGGGCTGCAACTAGCAATTATTTTCATTATCAATTGATCTGCCAAGTATTTTGATGATTAGGAATAACCAATGAACTGAATAGTCTGTAGAATGTTAAAAAAAATGTAATAAATGGTCATCACAATTTCTTAGAGCCCAAAGTGTTGTCTTCATATTGCTTCTATTGTCCGAGCAACATTCCAAAACCCAAAGACTCTTTATTTACAATCATAAATGACAAAGAAAAGTAGCCAATCCTCACATTTAAGAAGCTGCAACCAGAATATGTTTGACACGTTTGCTTGTAAAAATGACTAAAATGATTAATCAACTACCGAAATGGTTAGCAGTTATTATTTTGGATTGTCTCATCAACTTAACATTGCAGCTCTAATGGAAATACTTGATTTATGTGTGAGTAGGAGCTGAGATTGATTGTGAGGACAAGAGCAGAAACACTGCCCTTCACATCGCTGCCCGTTGTGGCCACGAACTCATCATCACAGCACTCATCAAACATGGAGCCA
This sequence comes from Pagrus major, assembly GCF_040436345.1. Taxonomy (NCBI): domain Eukaryota; kingdom Metazoa; phylum Chordata; class Actinopteri; order Spariformes; family Sparidae; genus Pagrus; species Pagrus major. Next base: position 10,772,866 of record NC_133217.1, on the reverse strand, counting down.
ACACCGCCAAGTTAGTAACAATTGACATTTAACCACCTGTCTTATCTTCTCACTGAATATATTCTGTGCTTTTGTTATGAGAAGCACAAATAATCTGATGACTGGAGATGTTTAAACTCAAGAAAACATTCTATCAATCTTTTTTTGTTTTCTTTCTGTTATCTGTCACACCTTTCCCTCCATGTCCTGTGATGACTTGCCTACTCTGCGTCCGATCTTTTCAGGAGAGGAATTCACGGGATGTTCCCCCTACACCTGGCAGCTCTCAGCGGCTTCTCAGATTGCTGCAGGAAGTTGCTGTCCTCAGGTACATACATGCTGACTCCATTCTTGCCACTCAAATCACCTAGTTGACATCCTAATGGGTGCTGATTGCATATTTGCGCAGGGTTTGACATAGACACCCCTGATGACTTTGGAAGGACCTGTCTACATGCTGCTGCAGCTGGAGGGTGAGTCATCGTTCCTGCTAAATGCCTTATTGTTTCATTTCTCAGCCTCTCATGCTTTTATTTATTCCTTGTTCAACATCAATCACCCTATTGTTTTATTTTTCTGTCTATTAAGTGCATTTTCAATCTAATGTAATTAGCTGTTTTTTTTAATCACAAACAGAAAGCTCATGTGCACTGAAATATATAGTGTATATATATGTGTGTGTGTGTGTATATACATATACACATGTGTGTGTATGTATGTATGTATGTATGTATGTATGTATGTATATAGATAGATAGATAGATAGATAGATAGATAGATATACACACATATACGACCTTGTACTTGTCAACAAAAATGTCATTGTTAAGCTGTCTGTTCAACCAGGAACCTGGAGTGTCTAAACCTGCTGTTAAACATCGGAGCAGACTTTAACAGGAAAGACAACTTTGGCAGGTGAGCTAAGTATCAATTTAAATCATAAGAATGCTAGGGATATAAAAAAATAGATATGAAGACAGAGCTAGACTTCTGCAACACTTTGGGAGTAGAAGGAGAGTATGAAGTTGTCACTGGGATAAATAATAGCTGATTTTGACTCTCTGACCATCCCAGGACTCCACTTCACTATGCATCAGCCAACTGTAACTACCAGTGTGTGTTTGCTTTGGTGGGCTCTGGAGCAAGCATCAATGAGCTGGACCAGAGAGGCTGCAGCCCCCTGCATTACGCTGCTGCAGCGGATACTGATGGGAAGTAAGTTCTGCTCTGTGTTTAATTGATACAGTTTATAGAGCATCAAAGAATCCTCACTGTCAGACAACGACTTTTTGTCTTTTGTCTTTGTCAGGTGTGTGGAGTACCTGTTGAGGAACGATGCTGATCCAGCAGTGAGAGACAAACAAGGTTACAGTGCAGTGCACTATGCTTCAGCCTACGGACGCACACTCTGCCTGGAACTGGTGTGTACAGCTGCCACACAGAGCGAAAATATGTTGCATGTCTTACAGAGAGAGTCAGAAAATTCAAAAAAGCATGCAAATTAAATCTGATCTCTTCCATATGCTAAAATGTTTTAGATTTGTAGGGAAGTTACAGTACACAAGTTCACTTGTCATGGTATTATAAACAGGCTTTGTCTGTGTTGTTTTCAGATGGCAAGTGAGACGCCTCTTGATGTGGTAAGAAAGAAATTTCCATCTTCCACTGTTACACAATGAGCCTTTACATTGATTCTTTGCAGGTAGCTCCCTCTGCTGGGCAGATGGGGAACATGGTTAGGTCATCTGGTGGGTAGATGAAGCTACAGAGAAACCTCATCTGTCTTGTTTTTGGTTAGATAATAAAGTGCAAGTCAATGTTGCATGCATTTAGCAAAAAAATAAAACAGCTTCTTACTGTCTTTAATAAATTTGGAGCTCATTGAGCTGTGTGACCGTGTCTGTGCAACAAGTGTGAGGAAGTGGATGGCTATGTGTACAAACCTGCAATTGAAATGAAATATCTGTTTATTTCAGTTAATGGAGACGTCAGGAACGGATGCGCTGAGTGACTCGGAGAGCCATGCCCCCGTCAGTCCACTCCACCTCGCGGTGAGTTCAAGGATTTGTCAGTGTGTGCGTGTGTATTTGGATCTCACTGTCTCTGCAACGTCTATTACCATAAGACATAAAAGAAGTGTGTCTGTCGGTGTGTGTTTTCCATTGATTTAGGCTTACCACGGACACTGTGGAGCTCTAGAGGTTCTCCTGTCGTCCCTGCTGGACGTGGACGTTTGCAGCCCAGAGGGCAGGACCCCCCTCAGCCTGGCCTGCTCCAGGGGTCATCAGGAGTGTGTCTCCCTGCTGCTGCACCATGGTTCCTCCCCCATGACCCGGGACTACACACACAAAAAGACAGCCATACATGCCGCAGGTATACATGCACGCAGTTGCACAAACAGACACAAAAAATTTATGTCACACCTTCACATCACATGAACGAGATTTATTAATTTTCTGCCTTTTTTAAAATGGGAAAAATGTATTTGCTACAGAAAAATAAGTCCTGTCCTAGCATGTGTGTGCGTTTGTCTGCCACAGCTACGAATGGCCACCCAGAGTGCCTGCGCCTGCTCATGAGCAACAACAACCAACACATTAATGTAGATGCACAAGACATCAATGGACAGTAAGTGCGTGTGTTTGCATAGACAAAATGGCTGCGGCTGGAGGCTTTCATTAAGATTATCATGCTACTCTTTTGTTTAAGAAGATTACTTAAACAAGATTCATTGGAAATATAAATGGAAATATGACAAACACTTATTTTAAACTGCTTACAGGACTCCGCTTATGTTGGCGGTGCTGAACGGACACACAGAGTGTGTGTACTCTCTACTCAGTCAAGGAGCCAGTGTAGAGAATCAGGACCGCTGGGGGAGGACGGCACTACACCGAGGGGTGAGACATTCACATACATCTACTAACACTACAACTTTATTTATGTTTGTTAATCATAATGTATTTATTTATCATTTCTAATGTTTTTCACTTTATAATCTTTCACGCAGGCGGTGACAGGGCAGGAGGAGTGTGTGGAGGCCCTCCTCCAGCGGGGGGCCAGTGTGTGTGTCAGAGACATCCGGGGCCGCTCCCCTCTACATCTAGCATCTGCCTGCGGTCGTATGGGTGCCCTAGGCGCCCTGCTGCAGGCCGCCACTACCACCTCACATGCTCAGACACACCTCACTGACAACCAGGGCTACACACCACTGCACTGGGCCTGCTACAATGGTACTGGAACCCACTATGACACAGACAGACATGTCTGGTCTTTATGCAGCCACAGCAAAGCAGTATTTCCATCTGTTCCTCCTTATTTTTCCCTAGGATACGATGCGTGTGTAGAGGTGTTGTTGGACCAGGAGGTGTTCAAGAAGATTAAGGGCAACTCTTTCAGTCCACTGCACTGTGCTGTGTAAGATCATCTGTCCATCTGTACCAATGAATATTTGTAGACACTGAACTGAGGGTATATGACGGGTTGTGTTGTGTGTTTCAGTATGAACGATAACGAGGGAGTGGCTGAGATGTTAATTGACTCTCTTGGCACAACAATTGTCAACTCCACTGACTCCAAGGGCAGGTGAGACCTAAATGACATCATGTTTATATGAAAGCTGTCTAGCTGAGCACAATCTATCATTAAATGTGTCTGTGTTGATGCAGGACCCCCCTTCACGCTGCAGCTTTTTCCGACCACGTGGAGTGCGTCTCCCTTCTCCTGAGCCACGGAGCCCAGGCCAACGTAGTCGACACACACTTGCGCAGGACACCGCTGATGATGGCAGCTCTAAACGGACAGACCAATACTGTGGGTCAGTACATGCACTGACACACAGATACACTATAAGGCTTTGATGACCTTCTGACATGTAATAATCTCATGTGTTGCAGAGGTGTTGGTGAGCAGTGCTAAAGCAGACTTGACACTACAGGATGCGCACAGGAACACAGCGTTACATCTGGCATGCAGCAAGGTAACAATTCACAGAGACAGGATATTAAAGGGACAGTTCACCCCAATTAGAAATGCATATCCTTCCTCTTACCTGTAGAGCTATTATCCATTTACGTTGTTTTATGTTTGATGTCTGCGTTTTCGCTGTATATGTAATATAAACACACAAAAAAAAAACATTTTGAAAACTCAACAGCAGTGTCTCTCCAAAAATCATGACCCGGTTTCTCAAGATAATCCACAGACCTTGTTGTGAGCAGTGTCATGTTGGAACTATTTTCTTTTGGTATCACTGCACAGAAGGATGCGTGCATCTACTCATGACAGCGCAGGATGTAAACATTAAAGGCGTCCTCCTAACCTGAACTGTCATGTTAGCTAGCTTAGTTGGCCCCTCTTCCATGAGTAGATGCAGCTTCCTTCTGTGCAATGTACAATGTACATTCCCCTACTTTTAAGGTGGTTAGCAAAAGCAGTGGTTATAATTGGTCAACTGTACTAATTATTTTGCGCAATACATCTATGATTATACTTTTAATATTTCACTGCTCCTCACTTTGTTCTTCTCAGGGTCACGAGACGAGTGCCTTGTTGATTCTAGAGAAGACCAGCGACAGAAACCTCATCAACTGCACCAATGCTGCTCTCCAGACGTATGTAGTGTTCCCAGGGGTGTAAGCAGGCACTCTGCAGTGCAGCGGGGTAATCTAATAAATTCAGACTGGATTTATTTTAACACTACATCTCCCTCCACCCTCCTGCAGGCCTCTGCACGTAGCAGCCAGAAAGGGATTGACAGTGGTCGTCCAGGAGCTGCTGGGGAAAGGAGCCAGTGTGTTAGCTGTAGACGAGAACGGTCGGCTTTCATTTCACTGCTGTAGCACTTGCCTCACTATTCAAATGTACCTCTAAAGTGAATTGTGACCTCTCTTGCTCCTTTCTTATCTGTAGGTTACACTCCAGCTCTGTCCTGCGCTCCCAACCGGGATGTGGCCGACTGCCTGGCACTCATCCTCAACTCTATGATGCCCACCTCCCCCATGGTAACCATAGCAGCTCTCCCTGCGCTTTCCCTCACTCAGACAGTCATCAACCACCATCCCACCAACAACCACATCTCCAAAGGCGTGGCCTTTGACACCCCACCTCCTCTGAGGCCTGACCACGCCTCCTACTGCAGGCCAGAGCGCCCGCTGTCCTCCGTCTCTGGGGACGATGAACTGAATGACTCAGACTCAGAGACATACTGAGGACTTTCCTGCTATTGGACAGAGCCCCACAATACTGGCAGGCTAGCCAGCCACTCAGGAGCCTTAATAGACCACTGACAAGGCAAGCAAAGAGGGAGAAAATAGAGCCAGTGTGCAGATTATTTTTAGGTAAGCCTCTTTAAATCTAAAAATAAACCTTGTTGCAAACCAGATGTTGGTTTCCTTAAGGTGCATACTCATGGGGTGGAAAATAATGTAGTAGAAAACAAAATAAGGTGAATACACACTACATTTCTCTCAGACAGTATCACTGTATGGTCAGTAACATGGCCAGTGTCTTTTTAAATATAAAGTAATGTTTTTCTTTTTAAATTAAGCCTATACTCTTTGCTGGTCCTTTCTGGAGTGGTTTTAAGCTTTTTCGCAGTTTTTCTTTCAAATATTAATAGAAGAGCATCTACTGGAGGAAAGCTCAGAGGATTGTTTTGTTTTTTCTAGCAAGATTGTCTAAAGTAAAAATATGGGGACAATCTTATGGGACCAGGACATTGACTACTGTTTTCCCTACTGTACTCTTAAGTTTTTATTCAGAGTTCTTCAAGCTATCATGGAAAACAGTGACGGCTGTCACATTGGTAATGCTTTGTTCTCGAACCACTTTTCAATTCCTAGGAGAGGAAGTCATTATTGAATCCTATGAATTTATTCTGAGTGGAAACCGAATCCTTGGGAGCTGATTCTGACAGCAGGTGGATGTAAGAACCATTTACTGTATGTTTGGTCCAGGGCTGAGTTTACTGAGGACCCGAATGAGCAACCTGAGGAACTTTAAACTTGAGAAGCTGTAATTACTCAATGTCTATGTACTGTACTGGAGACGGGGGGAAAGTGGCTGACACTGTGTATACGTGTGTGTGTAAAAGAGATGGTGTGTTTGTGCACGTGTGTGTGTGTGTGTGTGTGTGTGTGTAGGAGAGAAAAATAAATAAATAAATAATGCCTTTTTAGGAACAAGAAACTTTCAGGCAGAGGATGAACGCTACTTGGTGCAATGTTTTTAAAGATTAAGTAATGAATGAATAAAGATATTTGTTTTTGATTTATTTATTAATTGTTTAATGCTTTTTTTTTTTTATCACGCACATGCGATTCCCAAACTACTTCATTCACTGTCCAGGTGATACATTCGTCCATACAGAGAGGCAGTAACCAGCCCAGCAGTCATGTTGGAGTGTTTCATGCTCACTCTGCCGTCTGCAGCTGTTTCCAGATTCTCTGGCTGCTCCAGGACCAGCTTGCTAGCCAAAACTGACGGGTACACATATTTGGTCCCAAACTTCCCCTCCAACAGGAAGTCCATTTTAGTCTCAGCCTCGTCAACTTCCTGTCCACAGGAAGTGACGTCCGACCCTGCACAGCGGATTAGTGCGCACACCTGAAAGAGAAATATAATTGTGACAACAGTTTCATTAAACAGTTTTAAATGTTCAAACTTCTTCTCATTCATACCTGCAGGGCATAGCGTCCGTTCACAGTATGTGTTCCTGCAAAGGCTCCTAATGCGTAGAGCTCTTTACTGATGCTCTGAGGTGAACGCTGGTACTGAAGATAGCAGCAAAATGTGCCATTGCACACCTTCACTTCCCCCTCTGTCTCGTTTAAGAGGACAAATGTAAACGGGTCATACATCATGGATGAAATGAAGGTGGTTGAGGAGGGAGAATCAGAACAGCTGTCTTTGTGACAGTATCCAGAGTCTGTAGCTGTAGAGGATGTGGAGTCATCCCTAACTACGCCCTCCTCTGTGGCCACACTCTGATTCACCCACAGTGGGTCTAAGACTGGCACCCTGGCCACCAGCAGTCTGCCCTCCTCTGGGTCTCCTTTCTGTGCGTGGTGATAGGTGGCAGAAAAAGGGGTGTAGATACCACTTCCTGTCATGATCAGACAGTCATTACGAATGTTGGCTGCTAGCAGGGTGACTTTGGCACCCAAGCTTAATGCCCGCTGGAACTGGATCGTGTCCAGTAGAGGGCGCTGGTTCATCCAAGCTGTGGGGTAGATGAGCTGACGCACACCCTGAAAATGGTTGAGAGAGAGGTGGATGTTACAAAAAGGTACCAACCAAAAGAATATAGAGTTCGGTACAAATTTTGAGTGGCTGTTAATCTACCTGCTCCACCAGGGTAACTGTGGGCTCATGGAACAAGATGTCAAAGCAGATCAATAGGCCAAACCTTCCAGCAAAAGGTGTATCAAATGTGATGATCTCAGGTTGTGGCGGTGTGTCAAAGGCGTCCTCAAAGTAGAGGTTGTACTTGTGGTAGCGTGCCACCAGCAGGCCATCTGACCTGTGAGAAAGAAGATACTGTGAGCAGTTCACATAGAGTAGAAATTATGCATTGGTGCACTTGCCAGACTTTGGCTAAACTACTTCTATTTTAAAGGTCTGACTACACTTAACCTGAAAACCACGTTGGTGTTGAACTGCCAGTGTCCATCAGGGGGACAGGAGGAGGAAGGGTCGGTCCTCAGGGGGCAGGGCTGCAGGTCAGGCATGTTGGCCACCAGGTAGAGGTTGTTATTGCGGGCCATACAGCTCAACCTCTGGAGAACCTGTGAAACACAACCACACTCAAATCTGATTTAAATTCAAAGATTGGTGCTGCATGGAGGCTATGGGCAGCCTAGTGGTGGCTACATATCAGTACTGATTTTACACCTCAGTGTTGTTGTGTTTGTCTGGCTCTGTGCAGGGGTTCCAGCTCTCCTGCTGGGGGTCAGGAATGGTTTCTAGGTAGCCGGAGATGGATGAACGGCTGAAGTTGAAGCCTTGAAGACCATCTTCTGGAAACACCAGGATCTGGGCACCCTGACCAAGGGAAGATGAGGGCCAAGACAGATATGAGACTAGCTTCATTATTCTAATGTAGTCTTATACTCTTTGACATTATAGGTACTTCTTTAAATGATCTTACAGAGAACTACAACCACTGATGACTGAGTATACATTACTTGGCAACACTGACTTTTTGCAGCAATATATACCCACCATCCCACCACTGTTTTTTTTTTTTTTTTTTTTTTTTTTTTTAACTTATGCCAGAAACTGACCCTCATATTTAGTGGTCTCTGATTATTATCCAAGCTCAAGTAACTAATAAATATTCTGTCATTTATAGCAAATGACATCTGAGATCTTACAGTTTGAGTTAAAATAATAATAATAATGTAACAATGTGTGACAGTTTAACTTTGAGTTATCCTCCTCTGAGGACAAGTTAGTCCCTTCTGCATACTGTAACTGCAGCATGAGCTACCTTTCTTTTCTTTCTCAAGCATTACGTAAGATATGGATAATCAATCAACATTACTGTTCATTATAAAGTTAGTAATCAGCATAACTGTTTCTTTGACCGAAGGGCTATCTTTTGTCCTGACCATACCTGCTGGGCGGCCCGGGCAGCCTGCTCCTCGTAGATATCCAGGTTCCTCTGCAGGTGTTGCAGGGCAGCGGGGCGGGACAGGGGGACATGAGGCTCCGGGTTCAGGATCACGTTGTGCTCGTACACGGCAGCAACATACGAGGAGTCTGCAACAGGCTCAGTTTGGACAACAGCCGACGTTAAAGAAAAACTCACAAAAACGACAAGGCGCAGAAACATAGTTTCTTCTCTGAGAGACATGAGTGGTGTGACACTGACGGTCTGGTGACAACACCGCACCTGAGAGGTCAGAAGTCCTGGAGGCAGGGGTGAACAGCTGACTCAGCTCATTCTACAGCTGCGAGGCGATGAAGCTCCCATTGTGAATACTGTTGTGTTTAAATCAGGATCCTTATGGCAGATCGTGCAGCAGCCTCATGTTTTACATGATCAAAACCTCATCTGCTGGACTGTCACAGAAAGCCGCTTTTTCACAGCAACCTGGCAAGTAGACATAAACAAAACTTTTATTTTGAAAACACAAGACAGGAAACATTGGGAATACAACCCGGAAGCACCTTAAAAATATGACCCCTCAACCAGCATGAGAGGAACCCAAGTGAAAACTTTCAGGAGAGGAGGTAAAGGACACACAGAAATCCTATAGAGAGTATTTGAAGGAATATTTAATAGAATTTAGTCGTTTTTTTTTAGTTCATTTATTTTGTTTTATATACTCTATGATGTACAGTAGTGTCATATATGCCCATGCTTCTCTAGGTTTACTCTAAGTAAAAACTTTGATCTTGCCACCACCTGGTCACGTGTTTCATGTCACTCTCAATAGTTTGAAAGGAATTCAGCAGTTTTCTGTAAATATTAATGTGTATTGACTACATTTATGTTTAATGTATAATAATAACAGCTAATAATAATAATATGATACTAAAAATATATATGATAACGTCAGTAGCATGGCCACTTGTAAAAATATCAAGAAGTATTTTGCTTAAGAAACATACTAACAGCTGCAGAAGCACAGATGTTGCACAAATTTCCAGGATCACAAATCTCAAAACAGAAAAATTACATCAGATTGGCTTCCTAAAGCTGTGTTTGGTAATGACTTCAGCTGGCACAGGGCTTGATTGACATTGGTGTCCAAGCTAGCCATGTCAACACTCAGCAGCCCCGGCCTGATCTTTGCTGGTTTTCAACACTGAACTCGTGCAGAACTTTGCACTTCCAGCAACTCCTGTTGTAAGCGGATCGGTGCTTTTTGGCTGAGACACAGGAGATGTGAGGCGGTGTAACAGTCAGCCTTCATTGCAACTAGTTCTTTGTTAGCAGTTTGGTGTGCAGGGGCCTTTAAATCAAGGCCTTGCTGTCATGACTGCTGCACACAAAGCTCAAGCCGGACAAACGCATATTATATTGGTTATAAAATATTCAGCATTCTTGCATACCCATCACAAAGCACTGCAGAAAGTGACCTGTTGTTGGTGAAAGCCCAGTTTAGCCAGCTCAGAGGACTGCGTTTTTGCTAAAGAAAGAAAAAAAAATGGACAATCCTATAGGACCGGGACAGTGATGACTGTTTTCCCTGCTGTAATTTTTAATTTTTATTCAGAGGTCTTTGAGCTATCATGACAGACACTAACACAATGTGTATATGTAAAGGGTTGAAAAAAATTGTCAATACAGGTATTAAAGACATGGTAGAAAAAAAGTATTTAAAAAGTCGTAGAGACTGCAGTTCAGTATGCGATCAAAGTCTAATTCATGGTTAAAATAAGTTAAATATGGTTAAAAATAGACATGTGGTTTAAAAATGGTCACCCCTATATATTTTTTATGTCATTATGTATCAAATGATTAAAATGCCAATTTCATTGTGCTCTATTTGTTAGAGCAATACTCAGACAGGTCACTAGGTGGCGCTTAGCGCTGGGGAGGAACTTTAAATCCTTTAGAGGCATGCGCTGCAGAATAAATCCTGCAGGCAAGCTGAACGCACGCTAAAGTTTTCTGCCTCTTTGTTTCTACATACAGCTGCAGGGTTTACAAACACACCTCTCCCTGGTACCCACAAGACAAGGGGGGCAACATATACATGTCTATAGAAGATAAATTGATAAATAATGCATCTTAAAAAAAAAAAAAGTGTACATTTCTAGCAGAAGATAGGCCATGTGGTGCAATGTTTTAAAAATGTAATGAATAAAGAGATTTGCTGTTGTTTTTTATTTCAAGGTGTACATTACAGAAGTCAAGTGTGTCACTGACTTTTTAAAAATGTACTCTCATACTTTTCTCCTGACACACATGTAGTTCCCAAACTACTTCATTCACTGTCCAGGTGATACATTCGTCCATACAGAGAGGCAGTAACCAGCCCAGCAGTGATGTTGGAGTGTTTCATGCTCACTCTGCCATCTGCAGCTGTTTCCAGATGCTCTGGCTGCTCCAGGACATTCTTACTAGCGAAAACTGATGGGTACACATATTTGGTCCCAAACTTCCCCTCCAACAGGAAGTCCATTTTAGTCTCAGCCTCTTCCACTCTCTGTCCACAGGAAGTGACGTCCGACCCTGCACAGCGGACTACTGCGCATACCTGCAACACAGATAATGATAAATGTGTCAGGAGTTTCATGAGGAAGTTTTAAATATTCAAACTTCTTCTCATTCATACCTGTAGGGCATAGCGTCCTTTCACAGTGTGTGTTCCTGCAAAGGCTCCCAATGCGTAGAGCTCTTTACTGCCGCTCTGAGGTGAACGCTGGTACTGAAGATAGCAGCAAAATGTGCCATTGCACACCTTCACTTCCCCCTCTGTCTCGTTTAAGAGGACAAATGTAAATGGGTCATACATCATGGATGAGATGAAGGTGTCAGAGGAGGGAGGGACTGAAGAAGCAATTTCAGGAGGAGGAGAATTAAAACAGCTCTCTTGCTGACAGGCTTCAGAGTCTGTAGCTGTAGAGAATGTGGAGTCATCCCTAACTACGCCCTCCTCTGTGGCCACACTCTGATTCACCCACAGTGGGTCTAAGACTGGCACCCTGGCCACCAGCAGTCTGCCCTCCTCCGGGTCTCCTTTATTGGCGTGGTGGTAGGTGGCAGAAAAAGGGGTATAGATACCACTTCCTCTCATGTTCATTCGGTCGTGACGAAGGTTGGCTGCTAGCAGGGTGACATTGGCAGCCAAGCTTAACGCCCGGTGGAACTGCACTGAGTCCAGTAGGGGGGGCGCATTCATCCAAGCTGTGGGGAAGATGAGCTGACGCACACCCTAAAAATGGTCGAGAGAGAGGCTGAAGTTAGGAAAGATAAGACCAAACAAAGGGATGTAGAGTTTGGTACAAATTTTGAGTGGCTGTTAATCTACCTTCTCCACGAGGGTAATTGTGGGCACGTGAAAGAGGATGTCAAAGCAGATCAATAGGCCAAACCTTCCAGCAAAAGGTGTATCAAATGTGATGATCTCAGGTTGTGGCGGTGTGTCAAAGGACTCCTCAAAGTAGAGGTTTTGTTTATGGTAGCGGGCCACCAGCAGGCCATCTGACCTGTGAGAAAGAAGATACTATGAACAGTTCACATATGCTAGGAGATGGTGCCTTAATTGGTGCACTTGCAGGACTTTGGCTAAACTATTCTAAGGTCCACACTGCACCTGAAAACCACGTTGGTGTTGAACTGCCAGCGTCCATCAGCGGGACAGGAGGAGGAAGGGTCGGTCCTCAGGGGGCAGGGCTGCAGGTCAGGCATGTTGGCCACCAGGTAGAGGTTGTTATTGCGGGCCATACAGCTCAACCTCTGGAGAACCTGTGAAACACAAAATCTGATTTGTATTCAGACTGGTGCTGCTTGACTGAATACTCTGGACAGCCTAGTGGTGTCATGTCTGGATGCCCATCAATACCAAAATTACATCTACAAGTATGATTTTACACCTCAGTGTTGTTGTGTTTGTCTGGCTCTGTGCAGGGGTTCCAGCTCTCCTGCTGGGGGTCAGGAATGGTTTCTAGGTAGCTGGAGATGGATGAACGGGTGAAGTTGAAACCTTGAAGACCATCTTCTGGAAACACCAGGATCTGGGCACCCTGACCAAGGGAAGATGACAGGTTTATTACTCTACTGTAGTCAAGAACTCTGTGACAAAAAAAGTATGAAGACAAAAGAGTCAATGCTCTCAGTCAAGTGATCACAAGGGGTTTTATGCTCACACTTATTTGTGTGAGCATAAAACCACTTGTGATCACTTGATTGAAAGACTTGAGATTGAGACTTGATTGATTGAGATCACTTGATTGAGAGCATTAACTCTTTTGTCTTCATATCTGCTCACCTTCAGAATGACCCTATCTTATTAAATGTAAAGAATGTTGCTTTTTAGTTATTCCCTGCACCTGAATGAGCTACCTGTTTCTCAAGTATATAATTTTCAACTGAAGAAGCCTCTTGGATGAGAGGTGAAACGTTTTCAAAAAACTGAAGCAAGTCCAGTTGCCTACAATACAGCAGTTAGAATTACCATGACCTGGGTGACTGAGAAGATTCATTAACACAATTTTCAATGACATGGTGTTTTTTCTGGGCTTTCTTCCTCAAAGGTGTCAACGTGTAGTTTGGTGATAAAAGAATTTGCAGAGGCAAAGCTGGTGGAGTGATAGAGCAATCTTTATTGAAACAGCTTTCAAGCCTGTATCCAAACCAGTACGGCCGCACCTGGTGTTCCCAATATCTGACAAAGTTCTGCCTAAGGCTTTGCCCTCTGCTCTACCAGAAATCCTCTCGAACCTTTGATCTAGGAAATCTACAAATACCCACCTAACCTTCTCTGTCTGCGCGGGCCTTTTTTTAAAGTACTTTCGGCCACACCTACCTACTTCTTCTAATTGGTCACTTTGGTGGATTAAGGGTCCATCTATCCAATAGGTGAAAGAGGAGTTGATCGGCCTCTGACCCCCTATGGAACGTCTAATCTTCTATAAATTACCTAACTCTGCTGATGTCCCTCTTTGGGACTTGCACCCTAAAGCTGACCTGACTGTTTCTCTGTCCTTATAGGGAAATGTATAGTTGAGCCGGCTCCAACCAGCTGGCATAAGAGTTGAACTCAGTTTAGTATCTTGTCCTCCAGCTGACCTTTTGCACATGCATAGAGCTGACTAATGACTTTGGGTTCTTCTCACAGATCTCCTCAACATCAGACACTTTCCTTAATCCCCACAAACAGAAGTACCATGTTACAATTAAATCATAGCTCAGAATGTGTACTGACACAGACACCTCAATGGATACCACAGTAGATAAACAGAAATGTTATGTATTAAGGGAGCAATAAGGAACAGTTTCTTTGACAGAAAAATCAAACACTTGTAAAGTCTTTTACTGTTCTGGCCATACCTGCTGAGCGGCCCGGGCAGCCTGCTCCTCATAGATGTCCAAGTTTTTCTGCATGTGTTGGAGAGCCTCGGTGCGCGACAGGGGGACACGAGGGTCCGGGTTCAGGACTAAGTTGTGCTCGTACACAGCAGCAACGTACGAGGAGTCTGCAACGGGCCCTGTCTGAACAATGGCCGAAGTTAACGAAAAACTTAAAATGGCAATGAACAGAAACATTTTTTCGTTCATATGAGACCTGAGTAGTGTGACCCAGACGGACTAGCAACACAATGGTAACTGAGAGTCAGAAGTCCAACTTGGGGCATAGGTAAACAGAGCTGACTCAGCTGGTTTTCTGTTTTTTTAGAGGTGATATGAAGCTCCCCTTGGGCAATAGTTTCGATCAATATGGTCATAGTTTGTACAGCTCCGTGTCTCAAATTTTCACATAGCACAAAAAGTAAGAACATTTATGTTGTTTGGTAGATTATTTCTTTGTTGTAACAGTGCTTCTTGGCAATAAATCTTATACCGTTGGAAAGCCTGTTCATTTTCCTTTTAAATGGTGTCACATTTGTAAGGAACATGCATTTGTGGGATGAGCAGCAGAGCTGAGTATTTGGTTTGCGCTCATGAAAAATTTGCCAAATCTTCTCTCCCAAACAGCTTATTCTGCTATTGACTCTTGTTTGGTGGATTGGATGATTGAAGTCTGAAGAAACAAGACATATTGGCAATTCACAATTTATTAATTTAACAAACAGGAGCCTCAGTAGCGTGTGGAAGAACCATACACACCCACAACAGCCTGGCACCTCCTCCTCATGCTGGTCACCAGCCTGGTCACACACAGAGTGGGGTTTCTCAGAGACTACCTCCCAAATTTGGGAGTGGAGAGGATGGAATGGCGTGGTGTGTGACCAGTTTTATAAATTCAGTAATGAATGAAGAGATTTGTTGTTGGTGTTGTTTTTTATTTCAAGGTGTACATTACAGAAGTCAAGTGTGTAACTAACTTTTTAAAAATGTATTCTCATACTTTTCTCCTGACACACATGTAGTTCCCAAACTACTTCATTCACTGTCCAGGTGATACATTCGTCCATACAGAGAGGCAGTAACCAGCCCAGCAGTCATGTTGGAGTGTTTCATGCTCACTCTGCCGTTTGCAGCTGTTTCCAGATGCTCTGGCTGCTCCAGGACATGCTTACTAGCCAAAACTGATGGGTACACATATTTGGTCCCAAACTTCCCCTCCAACAGGAAGTCCATTTTAGTCTCAGCCTCTTCCACTCTCTGTCCACAGGAAGTGACGTCCGACCCTGCACAGCGGACTACTGCGCATACCTGCAACACAGATAATGATAAATGCGTCAGGAGTTTCATGAGGAAGTTTTAAATATTCAAACTTCTTCTCATTCATACCTGTAGGGCGAAGCGTCCGAACACAGTGTGTGTTCCTGCAAAGGCTCCCAATGCGTAGAGCTCTTTACTGCCGCTCTGAGGTGAACGCTGGTACTGAAGATAGCAGCAAAATGTGCCATTGCACACCTTCACTTCCCCCTCTGTCTCGTTTAAGAGGACAAATGTATATGGGTCATATATCATGGATGAGATGAAGGTGTCGGAGGAGGGAGGGACTGAAGAAGCAATTTCAGGAGGAGGAGAATTAAAACAGCTCTCTTGCTGACAGGCTTCAGAGTCTGTAGCTGTAGAGGATGTGGAGTCATCCCTAACTACGCCCTCCTCTGTGGCCACACTCTGATTCACCCACAGTGGGTCTAAGACTGGCACCCTGGCAGCCAGCAGTCTGCCCTCCTCCGGGTCTCCTTTATTGGCGTGGTGGTAGGTGGCAGAAAAAGGGGTGTAGATACCACTTCCTCTCATGTTCATTAGGCCGTGACGAATGTTGGCTGCTAGCAGGGTGACATTGGCAGCCAAGCTGAACGCCCGCTGGAACTGCACTGAGTCCAGTAGGGGGAGCTGGTTCAACCAAGCTGTGGGGTAGACGAGCTGACGCACACCCTGAAAATGGTCAAGAGAGAGGCTGAAGTTAGGAAAGATAAGACCAAACAAAGGGATGTAGAGTTTGGTACAAATTTTGAGTGGCTGTTAATCTACCTTCTCCACGAGGGTAATTGTGGGCTCGTGAAAGACGATGTCAAAGCAGATCAATAGGCCAAACCTTCCAGCAAAAGGTGTATCAAATGTGATGATCTCAGGTTGTGGCGGTGTGTCAAAGGACTCCTCAAAGAAGAGGTTTTGTTTATGGTAGCGGGCCACCAGCAGGCCATCTGAACTGTGTGAAAGAAGATACTATGAACAGTTCACATATGCTAGGAGATGGTGCCTTAATTGGTGCACTTGCAGGACTTTGGCTAAACTATTCTAAGGTCCACACTGCACCTGAAAACCACGTTGGTGTTGAACTGCCAGCGTCCATCAGGGGGACAGGAGGAGGAAGGGTCGGTCCTCAAGGGGCAGGGCTGCAGGTCAGGCATGTTGGCCACCAGGT
Source organism: Pagrus major (assembly GCF_040436345.1). NCBI lineage: Eukaryota > Metazoa > Chordata > Actinopteri > Spariformes > Sparidae > Pagrus > Pagrus major. The sequence goes on along the minus strand of NC_133217.1, from coordinate 10,756,385 downwards.
AGAGGTTGTTATTGCGGGCCATACAGCTCAACCTCTGGAGAACCTGTGAAACACAAAATCTGATTTGTATTCAGACTGGTGCTGCTTGACTGAATACTCTGGACAGCCTAGTGGTGTCATGTCTGGATGCCCATCAATACCAAAATTAAATCTACAAGTATGATTTTACACCTCAGTGTTGTTGTGTTTGTCTGGCTCTGTGCAGGGGTTCCAGCTCTCCTGCTGGGGGTCAGGAATGGTTTCTAGGTAGCTGGAGATGGACAAACGGGTGAAGTTGAAACCTTGAAGACCATCTTCTGGAAACACCAGGATCTGGGCACCCTGACCAAGGGAAGATGAGGGCAGAGTATAGAGATGAGACAGGAGACAGGTTTATTACTCTACTGTAGTCAAGAACTCTGTGACAAAAAAAAGTATGAAGACAAAAGAGTCAATGCTCTCAATCAAGTGATCACAAGGGGTTTTATGCTCACACTTAATTGTGTGAGCATAAAACCACTTGTGATCACTTGATTGAAAGACTTGAGATTGAGACTTGATTGATTGAGATCACTTGATTGAGAGCATTGACTCTTTTGTCTTCGTATCTGCTCACCTTCAGAATGACCCTATCTTATTAAATGTAAAGAATGTTGCTTTTTAGTTATTCCCTGCACCTGAATGAGCTTCCTGTTTCTCAAGTATGTAAGGTCCTCAGGTGTGTGTGTGTGTGTGTGCATGAGTGTGTGTGTGTGGGGGGGTGTATGTGTGTGTTTTTGTATAATTTTTTACTTTTGTAAACGCTATAAATGCTGTGAATAACACGTATACTAATGACAATACAATTTTTTTTTAGCTTTCTTCAGGGATTTTTCAAGCATGGTTATTAGATCCTGTGATGAAGGATTTGTGCAATTTACATTGGTGTTTATATACTGTATTTCATTTAGAGGTCGACCGATTAATCCGCGCCGATAAGACGTTTTACAAACTATCGGAATCGGCGGAACTTGGCTCCGATAGTGGCCGATGGCTGCAGTTTTTTTCCACAGCGCCAATAACTGCTTCTTCCCTGCGCTGCTCTCTGTCTCTCTTTAAAAAAAAAAAAAAGCTCCCTGTCGCTCTGATCACTGAGTGGCGGGGCTGCTCTTCACACAGAGAGCATGGGAGAGAGAGAGACGGGCGTATGCAGCGGCAGCAGAGAGAGGAGAGAAGTGAAGAAGATAACTCGAGATGACGACACGTGTTATTGTAAGTGCAATAAAACCTTCACGAGTTGAAAGTCAACAAACATAACCTCCTTGGCGGAGGCAATAAGTACCACTTGTTCAACAAGCACAAACGTGCATCATATTTCAGCATAAACAGCGACATTTCCACCGGCATGTTTTAGCCTACATGACCGCAGTGCTTGTTAAGCTAACAATTAACAGCTTGTTAAGAACACGCTAAAATGAAAGCTGTCTGTGTGTAGTCTGTTGAGCTTAGTTTGCCATGAATCTTAAAATTTGGAAATTTCTTGTAAACTTTAGCTGCTGGCTGACACAAACCAGCCCCCCCCCCCCGATTTGTTTCCAGATATTACTGAGTTTATATAGTGACTTTGCTGTTGTAAACTTTACTGTTGCTGCAGTGGAAACAATATGTAGTTATATTTGAAATATAAATGAATTCAAAAAACAAACCATTCTTTAGTATTGATAAAGAACAGGACTGTTAAGAGTATGGATAAGATACAGATAAAATCCTAACATACCATCCCTATAGCTGGTTAGTGGTTACAGCCTGACTATGGGAGGATGAGAAAATCACAGTTCAAATCCCTTCACTATGCGCCTTGTTTAACCAGTGTTATTTTGTGATTATTATTTTTTATGGCACACAGTGCCATCACTCACAAAAATGTGAAGGATCACTTAATTTCCCCCCATATTAAAGTGCAACTTAAATCATCCATGTAGATTTTAATAGATATTGAATACATACAAGTTTAAATTAAATATATTAATATTATATAATATTAATTATATATTAATCACATATAATAACATATAGCTAATAGCTTGTCAGATTGTTCATTTCCAACAGTGTTGAAGTTTTTCGCGGGGGTGGGGAGTGATATCGGCTGATTAATCGGCTATCGCCTTTTTCCTGCTCCAAACTATCGTTATTATATCGGCCTTTAAAAATCCACTATCGGTCGACCTCTAATTTCATTTATTTATCTTGTTTTTTTCTCTGTTCTTGTTACCTTTTTGTATTTAAGATTATATATAATGAAATAATACAAATAATAATTTTTTTTTTTTTTTTTGGGGGGGGGGTCAAGGGATGGTTCACCCAGGGCGTAAATCTAGCAAGGACCGCCCCTGGTTCTACTCACAGATCTCCTCAACATCAGACACTTTCCTTAATCCCCACAAACAGAAGTACCATGTTACAATTAAATCATAGCTCAGAATGTGTACTGACACAGACACCTCAATGGATACCACAGTAGATAAACAGAAATGTTATGTATTAAGGGAGCAATAAGCAACAGTTTCTTTGACAGAAAAATCAAACACTTGTAAAGTCTTTTACTGTTCTGGCCATACCTGCTGAGCGGCCCGGGCAGCCTGCTCCTCATAGATGTCCAAGTTTTTCTGCATGTGTTGGAGAGCCTCGGTGCGCGACAGGGGGACACGAGGGTCCGGGTTCAGGACTAAGTTGTGCTCGTACACAGCAGCAACGTACGAGGAGTCTGCAACGGGCCCTGTCTGAACAATGGCCGAAGTTAACGAAAAACTTAAAATGGCAATGAACAGAAACATTTTTTCGTTCATATGAGACCTGAGTAGTGTGACCCAGACGGACTAGCAACACAATGGTAACTGAGAGTCAGAAGTCCAACTTGGGGCATAGGTAAACAGAGCTGACTCAGCTGGTTTTCTGTTTTTTTAGAGGTGATATGAAGCTCCCCTTGGGCAATAGTTTCGATCAATATGGTCATAGTTTGTACAGCTCCGTGTCTCAAATTTTAACATAGCACAAAACTTAAGGACATTTGACAACATGCATTTGTGGGATGAGCAGCAGAGCTGAGTATTTGGTTTGCGCTCATGAAAAATTTGCCAAATCTTCTCTCCCAAACAGCTTATTCTGCTATTGACTCTTGTTTGGTGGATTGGATGATTGAAGTCTGAAGAAACAAGACATATTGGCAATTCACAATTTATTAATTTAACAAACAGGAGCCTCAGTAGCGTGTGGAAGAACCATACACACCCACAACAGCCTGGCATCTCCTCCTCATGCTGGTCACCAGCCTGGTCACACACAGAGTGGGGTTTCTCAGAGACTACCTCCCAAATTTGGGAGTGGAGAGGATGGAATGGCGTGGTGTGTGACCAGTTTTACAAATTCAGTAATGAATGAAGAGATTTGTTGTTGGTGTTGTTTTTTATTTCAAGGTGTACATTACAGAAGTCAAGTGTGTAACTGACTTTTTAAAAATGTATTCTCATACTTTTCTCCTGACACACATGTAGTTCCCAAACTACTTCATTCACTGTCCAGGTGATACATTCGTCCAACAAGATAGGCAGTAACCAGCCCAGCAGTCATGTTGGAGTGTTTCATGCTCACTCTGCCGTCTGCAGCTTTTTCCAGATGCTCTGGCTGCTCCGGGACATACTTACTAGCCAAAACTGATGGGTACACATATTTGGTCTCAAACTTCCCCTCCAACAGGAAGTCCATTTTAGTCTCAGCCTCTTCCACTCCCTGTCCACAGGAAGTGACGTCCGACCCTGCACAGCGGATTAGTGCGCACACCTGCAACACAGATAATGATAAATGTGTCAGGAGTTTCATGAGGAAGTTTTAAATATTCAAACTTCTTCTCATTCATACCTGTAGGGCGAAGCGTCCAAACACAGTGTGTGTTCCTGCAAAGGCTCCCAATGCGTAGAGCTCTTTACTGCCGCTCTGAGGTGAATGCTGGTACTGAAGATAGCAGCAAAATGTGCCATTGCACACCTTCACTTCCCCCTCTGTTTTGTTTAAGAGGACAAATGTATATGGGTCATACATCATGGATGAGATGAAGGTGTTGGAGGAGGGAGGGACTGAAGAAGCAATTTCAGGAGGAGGAGAATTAAAACAGCTCTCTTGCTGACAGGCTTCAGAGTCTGTAGCTGTAGAGGATGTGGAGTCATCCCTAACTACGCCCTCTTCCATGGCCACACTCTGATTCACCCACAGTGGGTCTAAGACTGGCACCCTGGCCACCAGCAGTCTGCCCTCCTCCGGGTCTCCTTTATGTGCGTGGTGGTAGGTGGCAGAAAAAGGGGTGTAGATACCACTTCCTCCCATTTCCCTTTGATCATGACGAAGGTTGGCCGCTAGCAGGGTGGCATTGGCATTCAAGCTGAACGCCCGCTGGAACTGCACTGAGTCCATTAGGGGGAGCACATTGATCCAAGCTGTGGGGTAGATGAGCTGACGCACACCCTAAAAATGGTTGAGAGAGAGGCTGAAGTTAGGAAAGATAAGACCAAACAAAGGGATGTAGAGTTGGGTACAAATTTTGAGTGGCTGTTAATCTACCTTCTCCACAAGGGTAACTGTGGGCTCATGGAACAGCATGTCAAAGCAGATCAATAGGCCAAACCTTCCAGCAAAAGGTGTATCAAATGTGATGATCTCAGGTTGTGGCGGTGTGTCAAAGGACTCCTCAAAGAAGAGGTTTTGTTTATGGTAGCGTGCCACCAGCAGGCCATCTGAACTGTGTGAAAGAAGATACTATGAACAGTTCACGTATGCTAGGAGATGGTGCCTTAATTGGTGCACTTGCAGGACTTTGGCTAAACTATTCTAAGGTCCACACTGCACCTGAAAACCACGTTGGTGTTGAACTGCCATCGTCCATCAGGGGGACAGGAGGAGGAAGGGTCGGTCCGCAGGGGGCAGGGCTGCAGGTCAGGCATGTTGGCCACCAGGTAGAGGTTGTTATTGCGGGCCATACAGCTCAACCTCTGGAGAACCTTTAAAACACAAAATCTGATTTGTATTCAGACTGGTGCTGCTTGACTGAATACTCTGGACAGCCTAGTGGTGTCATGCCTGGATGCCCATCAATACCAAAATTAAATCTACAAGTATGATTTTACACCTCAGTGTTGTTGTGTTTGTCTGGCTCTGTGCAGGGGTTCCAGCTCTCCTGCTGGGGGTCAGGAATGGTTTCTAGGTAGCTGGAGATGGACGAACGGGTGAAGTTGAAACCATGAATACCATCTTCTGGAAACACCAAGATCTGGGCACCCTGACCAAGGGAAGATGAGGGCAGAGTATAGAGATGAGACAGGAGACAGGTTTATTACTCTACTGTAGTCAAGAACTCTGTGACAAAAAAAAGTATGAAGACAAAAGAGTCAATGCTCTCAATCAAGTGATCACAAGGGGTTTTATGCTCACACTTAATTGTGTAAGCATAAAACCCCTTGTGATCACTTGATTGAAAGACTTGAGATTGAGACTTGATTGATTGTGATCACTTGATTGAGAGCATTGACTCTTTTTCTTCATATCTGCTCACCTTCAGAATGACCCTATCTTCTTAAATGTAAAGAATGTTGCGTTATAATTATTACCTGCACTGAATGAGCTACCTGCTTTTCAAGTATATAATTTTCAACTGAAGAAGTCTCTTGGATGAGAGGTGAATCGTCTTCAAGAAACTGAAGCAAGTCCAGTTGCCTACGATACAGCACTTAGAATTACCATGACCTGGGTGACTGAGAACCTTCATCAACATAATTTTCAATGACATGGATACCACAGGAGATAAACAGAACTGTTATTTATTAAGGGAGCAATAAGCAACAGTTTCTTTGACAGAAAAATCAAACACTTGTGAAGTCTTTTACTGTTCTGACCATACCTGCTGAGCGGCCCGGGCAGCCTGCTCCTCATAGATGTCCAAGTTTTTCTGCATGTGTTGGAGAGCCTCGGTGCGCGACAGGGGGACACGCGGGTCCGGGTTTAGGACTAAGTTGTGCTCGTACACGGCAGCAACGTACGAGGAGTCTGCAACGGGCCCTGTCAGAACAATGGCCGAAGTTAATGAAAAACTGAAAAAGGTAACGAAAAGAAACATTTTTTCTTTCCTATGTGACCTGAGTAGTGTGACCCAGACGGACTAGTAACACAATGGCACGTGAAAGTCAGAAGTCCAACTTGGGGCATAAGTAAACAGAGTTGATTCAGCTGGTGTTCTGTTTTATTAGAGGTGATATGAAGCTCCCCTTGCGAAATAGTGTCGATCAATATGGTCATAGTTTGTACAGCTCCATGTCTCAAATTTTCTAATACTTCAACTAGACTGCCCTGGATGGACTGAATGTTTGATTACATTGTAACCTTAGTTATCTTTGTGAAGTGATTATTTCTCTGCTCTGTTACATATTCATTATGTACGGGGAATTATCCACCTGCTGTCCGGCTACACAGATACATCTTTTAGACAGCTTGCCCAGCTAGACACTACAGTTTCACCTATAAGGCTCCAGTCCTGGTGTAGAATCACTGATAGCTTTTTGATCGACATGTGTCTAAGAGCGGGAAAGCTTGAGAGATAGTCTCTTCACTTTTACAGAACCAAGGTTACAATGTTATCAGACATTTACCCCACATGCCATGTTCATAAGATAACAAGTGACAAACAATTTACAAATGTACATTACAAACATACCAACCATATCATGGCCTCGCAAGATGCAAAAGCCAAGCCTGAGCTGGAGAAGGGCTGCTCAGGTTAGCCTGCGAAACGGAAGAGTGACCCATGAAGAACAGATGAAGACCAACTGTTAAAGCAGTTCTATGGACCAAACTTGCCTCGTCTAAAGGGTCCAGCTATGATGTAGGCAGTCAGACACGCTCCCAATTGCAGTCCAGACAAAGGAAAAATTATCACGTGGCTGCTATACATATGGTTGCAAGAGAGACTCGAATCCTGGAAGGGACAAGCACACCCAAAAACACATGCCCACTGAATTGTGTCCACAAACCAGTGAAAGAGATGAGCAGTTGATCAGCTTTCCAGAGGGCCTGTGTGCACCAGATGTACTCTGCCAAGGCCCTGACAGGGCACAGCATGGTCTGGAGCAGCTTTACATCCTGCCGCCTGGAGGGGTGGAACATGGTACCAACTTGCCTTCGAAGCAGGAGATTCCATGGCATTCTGTCCAAGAGAGGAGGCAGAATCACTGAAAACCTCAGCATGTGGTTCCTCATATGGGCATTTTGTGGCGGGGTGGCACGAGCGCCCGCAAAAAAAAACAAAAAACAACAACGACAAAAAAAAAAGAGAGCGGACAGTCGCCCACAGTAACCGGCTCTGCTGCAACCACCTCTGGGCTTATCTGATCTCGGTGGATCGCCCCCGGTGCCGACCCGTACCGGCTGCCTCAAATTTGTCCATTTTTTGTATTGCTCATTTACACGTCAAGTCATTTATCTCATGTTGCCGTGTGGGGAGTGGGCGACTGGGAAGGCGAGGTTCGCCCAGGGCGTCATGCAAGCTAGGACCGCCACTGGCTGGGCGATATAGCCTTAAAATATTGCAGTATTTTCAGACTTTATTGCGATATTATATGCATTGATATTTTTAAAATCTCCTTAGAAACACTGAGCAAAAAAATCAAATATCACTATATTTTTTACCAAAGACCTTGATATCAATATTGCAGCAATAGTGTAGGTGTGCTTTCACAAAATATTCACACAATGACATTTTTTGGTAAATGTTAATCAGTAATGTGGATATGATGGTTAAGCGTTCAGGGACAATTTTTAGGACAGTCTTGTAAGTTCAAAAAATGGCATGACTTAATGCAGCCTTTAAAACCAGGAGAAGACAGCACATATCACAATATAACAATATCAAAAATCGACGACGATATACAGTCTCGTATCACGATAACGGTATAATATCGAGATATTGCCCAGCCTTACTGCTTACCACATTTCAATAGTTAGGTTAAGGTTCGGGGTAGTGCTATCAATCTAGTGTTTTTTGACAAGGCAGCATAAATTGTTGGAACACCGGCTGTTAATGCTGTGCTTTTATTTTGAAAATCAGTGACAGGAAACGCCAGGTACATAGCCCGGAACTACTTTACAAAGCTGTCCTTTCTACAACCAGCATGAGCAAGACCTGAAATTAATGTCAGTACTAACTCTGTACGTTATGCGGGTGAATTATTTAACCACATGAAGACAACTTCTAGAAAGGTACTACTCTTTATATGTTCGTCTTTGTCTGACGTCGCCAGGCGCTCCTAACCCAGGACGTGTGTTAGCATTAGCTTTAGCACACATCCTGTGGTACAATGTCAACAGCACCAGAAGCACCAACAGGGGGAGCAGATGTGGCTTTATCAAACCCCAAACAGAAGTTCATGAACTGCTGGAGCTGCCGGGTCACCTCTGGCGGAGGTCTGATCCTGTCCGGAGCTTATGTGTTCAATGCAGCCCGGAGAATGATGCGACAAGGTGGACCTACCTCTATGGGGACAGTGGCGCAGATTACATTTGCTGTCGGTGAGTTACGCAGTGTTCAGACTCTTTGGGTGGAACATCTTTAAAATAGTAAATGCACCTCCTGTGTTTTGTTATTCAGGTTTGGCTGCGTGGGGACTTGTTGTCATCGCTGACCCGGTGGGAAAGGCGCAGAGGAAGACGTGAAGGCTGTGAACTCATCATGACAGCACGAATGAACTTTTAAAGCTGCTCAGACATGGAGTGCAAAGGTGCTGTGCAGATATTTAATACACTGTATGACACCTAAAGATGGTGCTCTGGAGTCTGTAGGAAAGTTATGTGGAGGTTTCACTGTCATAACACAATATTTGGTTTGTCGGTGTGTGGATGGATAATAATAAGAGATAATAGAAGCTATTGATTGGTTGAATAAAAAAAGTGAGAGATACATGTCATATCTATTTTTTCTGTCATCCTTGAAATCTATTGCATGAACAGCTTTATAAACACTATTCGGCAAAAGTAGAAATATAATTAGTTTTTTAAAAGTGTGGTATAAATAGCCAGCATAGAAAGTGAGACATCTGCTTGTCAGAATACTAACTGATTTATTTTTGTGGAAACTGACAAGCTCAGTCATTAGATGAAAAAGACTTGACACTTGTTCTTAAAAGATTAACAGCATTGATCTAAAACAAACTGGATACTTTTACTGGTATTCTTTATACTTTTGCAGTTTTTAATCATATACTGTTTGGAATCTGGACTTAAAACTTGCATTAGTTCTACTGACACTATAAAGTGCAGCCCTTGTAGGTTTGGTATGCACATTTTTGGACAGGGCTTCAATTCCTTCACTTTTTGCCTGATATGAATTTTAAATGCCCCCAAATTAAAGCTGACCATCAGGTCTTCTGTCTTTCATTTCATATTCAGGATTCATTTATTTGATAGTTTTACGACAGAGTTGTTCAATGAGATGAGATATACTTACACAGTGCACTGTAGATAACGGAGCAAGGAAATGATCAGTTGTTTTTTTTTTCTAGGGATGCGCGATAATTGGGAAATTTAGATTATCCGCTATTTATCAGTATCTCTGAAATTTTAGCCGATAAAAAGAGCAGATGATATTTAGTCTAATTGCTTTCATCAACTTAACAAGAACAGCATCTACATGCTCTGATGCAGTAGGTGGCAGTATGCATCTATAAAGGTGGTTTGTGATCCGTCAATAAAAGACGCTCTACAAGGGTTCTAATAGAATTATATTTACATTACCACATTTCAGCCTTTTCTTCCTCTTAAGTATGAATAGGAGTATAAATGTAAGTCAAAATTGGCCATGTTTGTCACTTATCTTCTGTCAAAATTTGAGTCCAAACTTCATCTATGTGCTGGCACTAATATTATTTCCTAAGCGATTATTGGTCATGTCAAAATGCAGAGAAATGCACAGATTTGTACTAAAGTCTTCAAACTTTCTTAATGTATGGGTGGGGGTGGGGGGCCAGGACCTCAGTATTTCTAAAATCCTGGCTATGGCCCTGCTATTGGCTATGAGAAGCAGGTAATTTTCAGTTATCGGTTGAAAGAAAATCCATATAGTGCAGCTCCGTGTTTTACCTGCTAGGGAATCTGCAGCTACATAAGGAAAGTTGATACACTGAAGACAGCAGACACACTGGGGGGTCAGTTAGTCTGAGTTACCTTTTATTAGTGTTATACTGATCTGAGCATAGTTTGCTCACAAGGAAGAGTTTGATAAGCATGATGCAAAAAAACACCCTAAAGTCATTTTCAGTCGCGTAAAATGATCATGACATTCTGATTGTGTTTTTTTTTAGGTTAAAGAAAAATATGAAAATAGAGTTGACAGTACATTTAGGCACACTATTAACACATACTGTACACAGATATGCACAATTTTCATTATCATAGATTATCATAAATACTGGGGTTAAAAAAAAGACAAGCCTTCCTGTATGGAGAGGTGTGCAGATAGTTAAAGGTGACACCTCCTCCTCCACCATGGGGACAAAATATTCACCTCCCAGTAAGAGAGGCCCAAGTTCATGTCCTCCTGCTCAGCCAATCAGAGTCCACCAGGGCTGCTCAGTGCAAGCAAATCAAAGCAGACGAGGGAGTTTCCATCCAATGGCTGCAGCAGAATGGGGCTCCTTCCAGCCAATGGGAGAGGCTTTCCCACAGTTGCTACGTTAAGTGCTCATTAGCAGTGATTCCATTGGTCACAGGACATGGCTCTCCTGTGAGCCTATGGGACAGGAGGAGAAGGGGCGAGGGATGGTCCATCCAGCAGTCAGTTCATACCGACAAAGATCTGTTCACACTCAACAGAACAGGCTTGAATGCATAAAACGCCACTTATGAGTTAAAAAGAAGCTGTTGTCTGAGACTGCCTTTCAACTAGCTTTAGCCCAATGAGCTAATCATCAGGCTGCGACGCAGAAAACCCCCTGCCACTGCCCAGCCCATACCCAAAACACGGATTCTGTACGGGTGGGTGAGGGATACGTGGAAAATATCCCCCACACACCAAAAACAAAAGAAAAAAACTCAGACTTATAAAACAAGTCTGTAAAATAAACATTGTACTTTTACAACAACGGAATGTTAAGTTGTTGGGATAAGAAGACATTTGAGGGGAAACTTCTTTCATTTTTTCTACTGTTAAAACAATATGAATTACTTTTCTCAGTATACGATGATTCAAAATGCACATGCATTAAAAGAAAAAAAATATTGCACAAAATTAAAGACATTTTCTCTGAATTAAAGTGATTAGGGATATATCTCCATATCTCTATCTTTATTTCCTTGTAACGTTCAGTCGCGTGGAGGAGCGCTACCTCTGGCGTGCGTCTCTTGGTCAGTATATACTGTATGTAGTTTTAAGGCTGGTTCACTAGCTCACACTGGCACAGTTTCTGACTGAAGAGGGTTGCAACTTTGTGCTAAACACACACACACACATTCACACACAATTCTACACGAGCCAAATACAGACTAGACCATAGAGTACATTCTTTGACGGTGCGCTTGGACAGCCCATGTGTCCTCACAGCCTCACCTTTTAGGTAATGACAAGATCATCTTCGAGTTCTCTTTCCTCACACGATTAACGATATGAAGCACAGTTATGTTCAGAGTATCCCGACGTCAAACCAGTGCACACACACGTATGGAACAGCATGAGCTTTGGTTGTCACAGTTCATGACAGTAGCGTTAAAGGGGGATGTGGCCTATTCTTCGAGGATCACGGGTGGTACAGATGATGAAACACTTTGGGAAAGAAAAATAATTCTCATCATTTCTCACGAGAAGACGATAAAAATCTAAATCATCCTTTTGACCCACATTTGTTCAGTCACATTTTTTTAAAACAGCGCCTTCTGAACCCAGTGCGATTGACATATTTGGTTGCTATGAAAACAAAACATCATTTGCATGTTAGCAAGTGTGCAGCTTTTGCAGATAAAATGTCTACAGCATGAGGGTAAGTTTGACTACAGCGGAGGAGGCCGGGTCACTCAGATGGTAGAACTGTGCCGGCCAGAAGACAGAAGCGGGAAGGTAAGGCAAGGTGTGGGTCTATGCTATCTACTCCTGCAGTTTAAAAACAATACAGTATTTGTGGTCTGCTCTCCGGACCACGAGAAAGCAGCATTGACTGGCCCAGGATAAAGCTAAACACAACTAAAAAGTCCAAAAAAGGAGGAGGAAAATATTCAAAACTAAAAGAAAAAGACTGCCATGTTCAGTCTTGGTGCAAATTACAGGATTTGTGTTTGCGCATGTGAGTGTGTGTCACAGAGTGAGAGGAGGGCAGAGTGTGTGTTCATCCTTCGGTTCTGTCTCGACAGAAATAATCAGCTGGATAATTGGAGTGTTTTCACTGAAAAGAGTGTAAGGGGAGTGGAAGGGCAGATATCACACATACACACACACACACAAACACACAGACACACAGACACACAGACAAACACAGACACACACACACACCTCAACATTCACATCAAGCCCCCCCACTCTCACTCTCAAGTCTGTGTGTGTCTAGTCGGCTCATGTCCCGCTGCCTCCGTCCTCTCCTGTCACCTCTTGAGGGAGGATGATTTGAGTTTCTGGCTGTATCTGTGGATGCGCGGCGAGCGGGAGTGCAGCTTGACGAAGAGCTCGGGGAATTTGTACTGCGGGAACATCGTTTCCAAGAAGCCCTCCAGGAAAACGTAGACTAGCCGACGGTTCATGGGTTGGTACTGGAACATGTCGAAGACGCGGAGGATGCCCTTTCTCGTGGTGTCTGCCCCAATGATGTGCTTCAGCTCATCTGAGGAAGATAGTGGAGAAGTCAGGAGAGTGCAGAAAATCTCAGGGAGGCAGAGGGGACAGTCCCATATGGTGCAGGGTGATACCTAGATTGAGTGTGTGTGTGTGTGTGTTTTCACCTGGCATGATTCCCAGCAGGCTGGTCTTGGCAGCTATTCGCGTCCTCATGCGAATGCTCTTGTCCCGACGGGGCGGCGTCTCGGCCAGAATACCGTTGGGCCAGTAGGAATCCCTATACAGAGACAGAGCCACTGAGGGTTAGTCATAATTCTTCTGACCAATCAGAGTTATCTAAAAAAAGGGGAGGGGTTACCTGAACTTTTTGACGTAATCTGCAACCTGCTCTGGTGAGGTCATGTAGTCCACATGATCCACAATTTTCCTACAGAGACAAAGGAAAGATGATTCAGATTGTGCTCTGTGTGTTTACTAAATATTAAAAGTCCTCCAGATGAAAATTCTTCATAATCCAAATGAACTTCTAAGAAATTGTTAAGAGGTTTGGTTGAATTTTGGATAATTTTAAAACCCATTAAGTGATTTATAACTAGGTTAAATTAAATGTTTCTCACTAGTCTGCTGTGTATCTACCTATATTTTATGTATTCAGTCTGCTCTCTCACCTGTTGATGGTGTCTCCATATGTGGCCCTGATGAGCTGCTGCAGCAGGTTCTTGATGTTCCTGCGCAGCCACTGATTTTTCTCCTTCAGGTCAAACACTTCATCCATCAGCAGCAGCATTACCCTCAGTGGAATGTTATCATCCACCTGGATGCACGAATAAATAAAAGCTAAATAAATAAAATCACAAGGAAGCTAAACCAACAACCAGTACCCAAAATGCCCGCTGACTCACGTTGTCATCAAGCTGAGCGGAGACTCGACAGTGTTCAGGGTCGATGTCGGTCTTGGGGAGGAGTGGAGGCACCTGGGCAAAAACGAGAACACTGGACAGTCAACGGCTGGATGAACAAACCAGTCAGAACAATAAGGAAAAGAGGAGGATTATGGGTTATTTAGAGCTGTGGAGAGGCTACAGGGCCAGGATATATGAGGACAGGAATCAATTTATTATAATGCTGCGGTTAAATCAGTCGTACAGTGTCAATAACCCTCCAATATTAAAACATCCACTTACTTCCTTTAAAGAGAATAATTCTTGCAGTTGTCAGTTGTCACTCTGAATACATATCCTCCTCCTCGTACATGTACATAATTGTCAATATAAATCCTGCATCAACCCCATGCAGCATATTCATCCAGTATTTCTTAATGGCATACTCTTTTAATGTTGCTGGCTATGGGTGATCTGAATATATATACACATACTTTCTTTTCAAATGCCATCAAACAGTACAGTCCTGACCATTTACCATTCTGCACCTTATTTATTCAGTTCTTGTTGACCTCCATCCTATCTGTATGACGATTTCTGTGGAAGTAGTGTACACTGAGAGCAATGTAAACTGGGTCAAATTCCTTGTATGTGTACACATACTTGGCCAATAAAAATAAAAATAAATCTGATTCCGATAAGCACAGCCCAGTTAGTAATTTCAAAGCTAACAGACCATGACACGAGCAAACTGAAAGAGGGACTTTTATACTGATAAAAAATAAAAATAGATTCTCTTTGTTTGGATACTATGCACTTGCTCTACGTGATGTTACCTTGAGTATGGACTGTTTAATGTCCTGGCCCAGTCTTTCTGACATGCGGCCCATGTTGTCAGACACCTTGGTCATACCCTCAGCCAGACTGTCTGGCAGGGCCTTCACAGCGTTGGACACATTCCTCATGGAGCTCCTCAGAGGATTTACAAATGTGTCTATCTGATGGGTCGATAAAACAAAAAGAAAGATTGTATTTTATAAAACCGGTCATTAATTAGTCGTCTAACTAATTAGTCGTCGGAACTAAACATCACATATTTTCATTTATTTGGTAGTGAATTAATGACACTAAAACCCTTTAAAAGATCTAGTACCTTGCGTGCAAACTCTCCCTTGCCCTTGCTGTAGGCCTTGTTCTCTAGGAAGTCGTAGACGTAAGGAATCAGGGTTGGACAGGCCTTCACCATCTCTGGGTTCAGCAGCAACTGCAACACATTTGCAAAAGTTACTCATATACACTCCACAAAATGATGCAAGGCACAAAAGCCATTCAGAAATTGACCAGTCAATAATAAGAGGTAAAACTGTTACCTGTAGGTAAGCATTGAGGTCTTTTTTCCTCTTCTCCAAGAAGTCTCTGTCCATGTTGTTGAAGGTCTTTTTCCCTGGCAGCTTGAGGATCGACGCCAGGTTCTCAAACTAAAACAGAATAAATACAAAACACTCAGAAGGAGAAATTCATGAGTATTTGCTCCATAATGTTAACTTTCATCTGAGATAGAAATGTTGCTGACTTCTGAACACACCGTTTCAGTGATCCTCATATGGAAGTCGTGGAAGTCCGAGTAGCGACGGTAGGTCTTCCAGCAGTCCTCGCTGCCGTCATGGTTGCGTCTGAACACAGTGATGGCGTACAGCGCGTAGGTTTTGCCGTGGTCGTTGCAAACCCCTGCAGCACCCCACAATCCGGGGAGACAAGCGTCAGCTACCCCGCCCGGCATTACATCCAAAATGGGAATGGAGGATGAGGGGGTAGGTGAAAGTAGAAAAGAAAGAAGGGAAAAGAAAGAAAAGCATGTACAGGTTCAAAGTGAGAGGAGGAGGAAGAGCAGGCAAAAGAAAGAATGCAGTGCAGAGGGTGTGGAGCGTGATAAAAGGGAGACAGAATGGCAGGAAAGGAGAGGGAGGGAGGAGGAAGGAAAAAGGAAAAACATAAAAAATAGTAAAGGTGATGGAATGAAAGAAATAAAGAATACAGGAACAGTGCGAAGTGACAGCAGACATAATGAATGGAGGGGGTGAAATATTGAGCGGAAAAAACATGCAGGGAAGGACGAATGGGGGCTAACAGATACCCAATATACCCAAGAAATCCATACAATCATCATGAGCAGTTGAAACACCCAAATCCCACACCGAGTGAGAGTCAAGTATGTGTTTTTTAGTTGTCAGTGTCAAGCATAACTCATGTAAGGTTTATTAATAACCCTTCAATCCTTCGTTTTGTGTTTTTCAAGCAAAAAGTGAAACACTGACTTAAGGAAAACACACAACAGGAGTGTATATTAGACTGTGTGAGTGTATCTGTGTACCTGTGTCGGAGATGAAGGCATGTAGGTGCATAGATTCATCATGGCAGGAGTTGGACAAGTCGTCCAAAGACTGAAATCACAGGAAACAAGTCGCCATTTTAAGACACAATTTGTGAACACTAATACACTATATGCAAATGTGTATTCTAAGTCCTGCAACACAAAATGAAGAAGACTGACTAGGTTAATGCTTCCTGTGGGAGAGCCGTTGAAGGATTCTCCGTCGCCGTCGTCAGATCCCCGGTAGCTCGGCTCTTTCAACATGTCCAGCTCCGCCAGCATGCGGACGTAGAGAGGACTCTGCTTGAAGGAGGGGTAGTAACGCTCATCACGTAGCATCATGTCATATACCTGGGGGTCAAAAGCGTGTGAAAGAATTTGTTTAACAGGCGGAAAACAGAGGCTGCACATTGAAAAATTCCCTCATACACAGATAAAACTGTAGAAAAGATTTTCGTACATTTCTCTGGATTTCGTCAAATATCTCTGGCGTGGGGTCGTCTTTCTGTAGCTTCTCCCCTAGTGTTGTTACGGATGCCTCATCCACCTGCACTCTGGGAGATGCCTATTGGAGGAAAGAGTGTTTTTTGGAGTGAAAAACCTTTGGTAAATACTTAAATACTGCACCACACAGGCTAAAGAATGCAGTGTTTAATTTACCCAAAAATTAAAGGAAATAACTACTGAACTTCTGATTAGCATTAATCTGCTTCACGGCTGAAATGACTTCTGCTTGCGATCTTAACACGCCTCCTACCTTGTCAGAGAGGTATTGTTCGAAGACACCCAGTGCAGCGGCCTTCAGCAGCCCCTTGGTGGCGCTGGGCTGCTTCTTGCCATCTTTCTGCCAGCCCTGCATGGCCTCCAGCTGCTGCTGAGCAGTCACCCTGTAGCCCTCCACAGTGAGCCAGAAGAACAGCTCAGCCTGGGCCCCTGCTGCCTGCATGAAGTCTGGATCAGACACACAAGAGTTGGTCCAAATGGTGTTTTGTCTAGTATGGCACTTCTGTTACACTCTACTTCGTTTTTAAAATTTGGTTGGTTTCTATTTTGGGGTTACCTTGACCCAACCATTTTTTGAACATTTTAAGCAGCTTAAATGCTACAAATTACAGAAGCAGCCATAATGTTTAGGCCCTTGGCTCCTGCTGATTTTCCACACCAGAGCTGACACAACTTGGTTTCACTCCAAGTTTGCACATACATGCACATGCGCACACACACACACACACTATGTAATCTGATCTGTAGCATGGAGTGACCTTTTAAAAACTCTGACGAGAAGTGTGCCTAACGAGACAGGTTGGGGTTATAAAATCTAGAGAAATGGAATAAGTTATGGATTATAAAGAAGATTAACAGAAATGTTCAGGATTAAGGCCTCGGCATGACTACGGTGACGTTTGGCATCCGTGATGTATGTGATGATGCATTTCCAGAATTACCCATGAAGAACTGCAGGGCTATGTTGTGGATGAGGATGTGATCCAGTGGGATAACACACAGCTTGCCAAAGTTGGCTGCCAGCTTCAGGGCATCCACCTCCTACACAACACAGGAAGGAGATGAACAGAGTCTGGTTCACAGATAAAACTAGAGTTTTGAACTAGCAGACTCCAAACGATAAAACTTAACTAACAAACTGGCTCTGAACAGTTCCAGTATTTTACCATCATGCAAACAAATACTAATGTATGTTTTTACTGGATCCTCTAGTGTAAGCACCAACAGGTCATGCTGCAGTTTCTCACCTTGCCGGACTGTAGTCTCTGGATCCTGGTCTCACACACCTTCTTCACAAACAGAAGACTGTTAATCTGGTTCTTGATCACATTGATGTCTAGAGGACAGAAAAACAAAGACATCGAAGGAGGAAAGGAAAGCAAAACTTAATGTATGTGCTTCATGCCTCCCTACAAACACGACAAATAAGTTTCAAGTGTATCTGCACTTGTATTTCAATATGAAAAAAAGGCCCACCATCTCCGGCAGTGTCCAGGGAGCGGAGGTACTGCAGCTCCTCCAGCACCTTGTCTTTGACGGCCTCCAGCTCCGCAGGCTTGTCCGTCAACTTCAGGATGTTCATGAAGGCTTCGTAGTTGCAGCTGGAGTCCCGGATCTGTACAACACCACATACATTTACACATCTGCAACGTTTCTGCTCCGATTTCATTTGCATTCTTGATCATTTTTATATTATTTTTAATGAAAATAATAAACTTTACTCATATTGCACTATTCTTAACAAGGTTACAAAGTGCTTCACAGAAAAGGAGAAAAAATAAAAAAAAACAGCAGATAAAATCATCAGATAGACATGGCCAACAGGCAGGGCTCAACAATAAGGATTGCCCGAGGGAAGTGAAATGCAGAATAGTAAATATAGCAAAGCAACTTGCTTTGCATTTATGCCAAACTGTGTCTTTGTTCTGATTCATTTACTTCAATAAAGATTAAACATGACAATTAACTGTAATCTTTAAGGAAATTAAAGCTTTATAGAATTTTTTTTTTTTTTTTAAACAGTAACTTTGAAACCCCATAGGTCAAAGGTATGTACAAGTGTAAGTGACTCACCATCCAGATGACAAACTGGTTGATGTAGTCTGGGTCGCTAAGCTGGTTGATCAGAGGAAGTAGCACACCACGTGCCAGCACCTCCTGAAAGAAAATATCACAGTGCATCTTCAGTACGCTTGTAACAATTTACACTACAAACATGGTGTCATGGTAGTCTATTCAGGAGCATTTTGTTGTTGGAAAGTAATACTCATAGCTGGCTGGCAGCCAAAGTGGCAGCATGTGGCTCAACTATGATAAATCAACAACACAGGTTGTTTGACATATTGTGTGACTGAATATGTGATTCTGCGCCTCATATTCACATCTCAGATTGATGAAGCTGTGATCGTCTGACACGCTGTGTAAGTGAGAGTGTTTGTTTATCCTATGTGCACTCACCCTTAGGAAGTATCTCATGTTCTTGTTGTGGAAATCTCCAGGAGGTAGTAACAGATACAGAAGCAGCTCGCACAAGTCTCGAAGAAAACCTGACACACACACACACACACACAAACACACACACATCATGTGTTTAGTTTTTGCAAGCTGCAGCATCAAACGGCAACACATTTGTGCTAACAGTTCCTCATTATAGTGTGAACTATAAGGCTCGTCACGCTGCACAAGTGCGTTTACCTTCTTCGTCTTTGTTTGAAGTGCACACCACGTCTCGACAAATCTTCCTCTCCATCTCCACCTCGGCCTCAAAGAAGGAGTCCACCAGCTCCTCTGTTATGTCTCCTGTTAAGACACCACAATGTAAAAAATCTCATCATCCGGATGAGACGAATTAGAAGAAGAATTTTTCTGCACCACGATTTTAATCAAGTCAAGAAACTTGGATTAAACTCAGAACAAAATTATTACAATCATTGCTAAAGACAAGCTAAATGCAAAATATACTAACAACTACTGTGAGTGAAAATGCAAGTGTGTATGAATGTGTCTGCTTACTTTGCTTGTCCTCTCTGTCGGCGAGGCGGTCCTGGGCTTTTCTAAAGACACGTAAATGGGTGGCAAAGTCGTCCACCAGGCGAGTGGTGAAGTAAGGCTGCCAGTCCACCTCTTTGGACCTTGACACATAAACACAAGCACACATATAATGAGGATTACTTAAAAAAACAAAACACAAAACATTCAATATCGAGACAGAAATTGCATGCACGGCTATGTGTCTTGTACCTTGTAGAGAATTGGACGAGGGCATTCTGCAGCGTCTGCCTGATCTCCAACAAGAAGGACTCATCCTCGCTCAGAGTGTAGTACCAGTACTGGATGTAGTCTCTCAGAGCAAACTGGATCACCTACAGAGACAAAGCAACATGGAGGAGGAGGAGGAAAAAAAAGAAATTCAGTCAAGATGAGATGGTCTGAGCAGAGCTGAGAGTAAATACTGTTTTCGAGGAGCGAGCTAATTAAATGCTGCACCACGTTTGAGTGTGAGTTGGGTAAATAAATCAATCAAAGTCTGTTGATTGTCAGTGTCCATTAAAAACATCCAGAGAAGAGATTACTGGGCTATTAGGTCTGAGGAAACCTGAGTAACCTACTCATTAAGTTGTGCTATGGTGCACACAGCTGAGTAGTAGTACGTAAATCAGGCCAATACATGAATCAGTGTAACTGTCAGTATATGCTGCTACTGGTATGAGCTGCACAGGGAAAGAGGATTTCATCACAAGAGTTTATTAGAAACTCTGTGTTTATATCCAAAAGCATGCAGTCAGGGCTGTATGTTTTTATTTTATTCTCTGTGCTTTGTATTTTCTTTTTATAGTAAGTATTCTATATTATTTGTACTTTCTTTTCATTATATTTGGGATGTTTCTTTTTCATTCTGTAATGTTAAGAAGACAAATTGCCCCTGTGTGCAAAATGTGCTATAGAAATAAACTTGCTATTAAAAAGGACAAAGAGAATGTGCCAGAAAATGACGACTACCGATGACGCAGGTTCACATGATGTCACATTTAGCTGTGCGAGATCTCAGGGTTCACATGTTGCTGAAATGATTAGTGTGCATTTCACGGGCAGGAAGGGAGAACAGAAGCACCACAGTAGAGCAGTCAGTGTCACCTGACCATCACAAACTGCTGTGTCTGCACTTAACTCTGCTGGCCACGCTGCTTTAGTGAGGTGAACATGCTAAAAGTATGTATGTGTTGTAACCACAGGGCGGGGAGGAGAGAATAAAGTGTGACCAGCTCATCTTCGCTGTGTGCAATGCTGACTGACAGCTGGAGCATCATTTAGAGGATCTACATATGAATGTGTTCAGCTGAAAAATATTCTGAGTCAATTACGAGCAGATTCACAGCCAGAGAGTGGAAATACTACATGACAGCAATGCAACAGTCTTTTCCTTTTGCTTAAGCCTCATGATGACAACACTGACAGCTCAACAGTACGGAAACTTTCAGTTCCACTTTCTGTCAGGATGGAAAAGACAGACAAGTTTTCTTTTGGAAAGTATGTCTGATAAGATTTTAGAAAGCCACATGAGCACATAATCTGCTTACATGACTTAACTACTGTAATCTAGAGTTCATTTAAATATTGATTTGTATACATTGTATTTTACTACAATACATTAAAAAAAATCCCACTTAAAGCAGTTTATTAACTATTTATACAAAGGAAACCCCCATTTTTTCCTGATGGTTGTTATAAAGACAAAGAGAAGAAAACAAGAAACAAGAAAGTAGCGCTCCTTGCACCAGGATGAAGACAAAAATAAGAAATTAACCAACGTAAAACAATCAAGTCAAGATGGAGAATTATCCTGTCAGCAACATTTCTTGTTTGCACAAAGTATAATTCAATTAAGCTTCAACTTCATTTAATTATTTATCATATTTTTCCTAAAGCTTTTGGTTTATTATATATTTTTACAACAGACAAAATCAAGCATCTATCAGCTGACAGACATTCTGCTCAAGAACAACTCCAATGACACTTAATACAAAGAACCAACTTCCTGTGAACTTGAGACACTTTAGGCATTGGGGGGTAATGCAGTGTTTGACAGAGATGATTACTTTATGGCTTGAGGCCGTGCAGCTGCTGACCTGCACCGGCTGATGGGCCAGACAGTGACTTAAGTCGGCCGGTGTCCAAAAAAATCTGGAGTGTTACCATTTGTCATCCAGTCACAATCCTGTAATGTTCTCTCCTGTGCTGCTGTCCCATTAACACCTGTCCATCGCTTTTTATGACCAATCACTCAGCTTTGCCGCCTCATAGCTGAGCGAAGTGTACAGTGAGCACTTCAAAGCCAAAGGAAATACTTTCTTTCACAGTTCACAACATGCACTTGTAATTGTAATTGTAATTAGGGCTGAACAATATGGTAAAAAATTATAGTTTATATTGTGATTTTTTTGAGCGATACCGCGACTGCGAAATGATTCACGATTAGTGGGAATGATCATTTCAAGCTGAAATCAACTACTCCTCAAACCCATGTCAACAAAAACTGAACATTATGACCTTCATGAAGGAAGGATTCACTGCTGGACTGTTGCATTAGGTTGCATTAGCTGCATCAAGTTGCCACTGAGTGTAAATAGATTTGGGCAGAATATTGATCATAGTTTTTTTAATCTCGTCATAAAGCATTGAAATCTCTGTTTCTCCAGCTTCATAGTCAAAAGTCGAACATGCTGATGGTGAAGCTTTATCACAGTATGTATCACATACATGACAAAAACACAAGACACACCTGTTGTAGTGGTTCATCTATGAAACTGGAGCCAGTCAGTCTCCTGTCAATCTTTATGGGCTTCATCTCCAGCTTCATCTCATCCAATGTCTGAAGGAGACAAAAAGAAACACAGAAAGATGAAAGACGTAGTGAAATGTGAGCAATCAAATCAGTGAACACTTTAATGATCTGCATAGTAGCTGGCAAGTGTACTACATCAGCAAAGGGACTTGATTAACAACTAATTAATGGGTTTATGGAGGCAATGTCAAAATGTGTGTGTTTACCTTCAGTATACCAATTTGTGTGGGTGGCAAGTAAGAGTGCTCGCACTTCTCCAGGTGTCTCTCTGAGTTGATCTTTCCATAGAGCAGAGTGACCGCAAAGCCCCTGGAACACAGCAGAGAGAGAATGAGAGAAGAGCTACAAACTGATCTGTCAGGCTCCTGTACAGAGTTACTGTGAGACTGCATGCTTATTCAAAGAGACGATTAATTGTTTCAAGCTCTTCCTGCTCACCCTCCAATGAAGCAGAAGACATAAAAGGCCAGGTAGAATATGGCAAACGGTCCAAAGGTGACGAGGAACAGCACGACTCCAAGACCCCCCCATCCCCAGATGGACAGACTGGCCTGAAACACACAAAAAACAACAAGTTAAATACATTTCAGCTTTTACTTTAATCAGTCTGAAGATCATTAGAGCTGCCCAGAGGTAACACTGCATCCCTAACATCTGACTGATCAGGATATTTAGATCTTCTATGACTGACAGATTATGACTTTTAATATGCAGATTGCAGCCTAAGACTAGACACCAAATATATCTACTTTTATCTTTAAAGGAATCATCATCAATTCTGACTTGACTGCTCAGTGCTCACTCCATTGTGAAGGAAAATAACAATAAATCAGCAGCACTCAGATACACTCAAGATGATTAGACAATTGTAGTGTACAATGAAATCATCCATGGAGCAGAAGAAACACTATTATACACTGAGGACGTCGGCACAGGAAGAGATTACTTAAAAAGACACACACTGTGGTGTGTTGCATTGTTAGAGAGTATCACTGTGTGTGTGTGTGTGTGTGTGTGTCACATCCTATGGCTTTCCTGTTATTGTCAGTGCAGGAAACCAAGCTCTTGTTTCCAGCTAGCAGCTCTGTGTCCCAGTTTTCCACATAAATTACTCTAGTTAGTAGCTTTTATCCAATCCTATGCGATGCTAACTGTGCTACAGATGCAACCATTGCAATTCAATACGTGGCACTGCCACAGACAGTGATGAAGTGACCTCCATCATGACTGCTGATGCTTTCACATTAAATATATTAAGATAAAGTGTATTGTTCTCAATGCTCATGCATTTTCTTAAGATTATGAGTAATCAAGGAGACTGATAATCGATATTGGAACCTGATATGCATTTGCAGTAAAAATTAAAATCTTTGTATTAAAATTTAGAATAACCAGTGTACAATTAACTCAAGTACGATTCTGAGGTACTTTACTTGAGTATTTTCCTTTTTCTGCTAGTTTATACTAGTAATTTAACAGATACTAGTTACTTTGCAGATTCAGATTATTCAGTGTTCATAGGCTATTTCAGTGATATCACCGTGTGGTGACTACAGACAGTAGAGTCAGAACCAAAGTAAAACATTTTTAAATTAATTTATTTCATGCTGTCTGTGCATAGCCTCATGTACTCGCTGCATTTTAGGTAGTATCAGAGGCATTTATGATACCATGGGGGCCTGAATCCTCAGTCCAGATCATCCTGATCATTTACAAACCGTGTTATCATTACAGGTAGAAGCTGGACTGAGACCACACCATGCAAACCTTAGCAGATTACTATGATTTATCCAGTGTAATGACGGGATGTGAAAAGTGCAGTTATCTACACAGAGGTGGTTAAACACTCCCACACTTCATAAAAGGTCACACTCTGACCATCAGATAGAGTCACTGACAGACATCACTATGATCAGCAGTGATGATCTTCGACTGCCCTACATTCACACGAGAGTTCCTTAGATAAGCAGCTCCACTGATGGAGCCAGATAGGGACAGACAGAGCGTTCTCAGGACACTCAGACATTGTTCTTTCTGCCAAGGCCAGCTATGGACAATCGGATAGTTCACACACATTAGACTGGCTGCCAACCATGTTACATTCGGATACATGGGTCAGCCAGTGTATAATGTACAGAATGACCAAGACACACGGGAAGAACGCTAAGCAGGGCACTGTTGAGAATTATGGTCAGTATAGAAACTCGAGAACCAGGCCAAGTGCAACCTGTGGCTCTAACAACATGCAAATCCACATCGACTTCTATGTAGTCTTTTAATTTAGTTACCTTTCTTATTAATAATGCTTTATCACAATTAGGAATTGGATTTCATTAAAATTGGTTAATGTTTTGTTCCATATCATTTTTAAACATCTTATTAAGCAGAGCTGAGCTCCTGCCAGATACATGTGCATGTCTCATGACTACGATGTTTCCACTCCCAATCTGTGTCATTAAATATTGAGTATCTGCTCTCTCTCTCTCTCTCACACACACACGCATATATATATATACATACAAGTATCAGCAGCAAAAAGATCAGTGCTTGGGCCAGCTCAACTTATGGCACTGGGCAGGCCGAACATGGTACAGCATGTTGCATGTATCCTCAATGTACGAAAAATCTGCATAGGAAGGTGCATCACGTTATTTTTGAGCATTTAATTTCTAAAGAAAATACAACATTAACTGAACTTCACTGTGATAAAAGCACTACAAAGAAAAGACTGATTTATCCACAAAAATATACATTTTCCTTGGCCTATTTAATGCAGACATACATTTGTCATTTCTGTCAACATTTGTCATGACCTGAAAGTGCTAGTTGTTGTTCCCCCCGCTTTGCTAACGGACAGTCTCGGTCAGTGTGGATATCTCTATTCAAACTGGCCACTTTTGTTCATGGTGCTCTGTGGTAAATGCAGAGCATGACAGGTTACAATGAACAAAAGATCTCAATCGGATCAGGCTTCATAAACCTGATACTACTCAATTAAAAAATGACTTGATTGGCTCCAGATCAGATCCTGCAGATCAGCTTGTGACATCTCGAGTCACCACCCCAGCTGCGCACCAGCTGATCACACAGCACACTGGAAAAATTAAAACCTGATGCTGACGGCTGTCGTCCTCACTGACAGCCGTCGGCATCAGGTTTTAATTTTTGCTGACTGACCCCGACTTCATTAACCAAACTACTCCTAAACAAGTTGTTGAGAGTGTAGGCTGTGACAAGACAGCAGGACTGGTTTTAAACATATGTGTTGTCACTCGTCACATTAATAGAACAATAGCACCTCTGAGCACGCCTTGGAATAAGTGACGTACAGCAGACAGTCACTTCGTTTAGAAAGCTGGTTGTGGGAGAAATCAGGTTAGGGGAGGAAATGGAGCATGTTCTTATGTGCTGCAATTACCCTTTCACACACATTTACATGTAACTTGACAGTACTGACTTCTCTTCTCTACCTTGTATTGAACAGAGGCTGACGTATATTAATTATATTAGTTTTGTAAGACGTTGCAGAGGTTTGCTTTTTTGTTGAATCTTCTGGACTGATGCAAGGGAGGTCACATTTATTTCCTCACTATAGAAAGCATCTTATTTAGACTTATTAGATTGAATTTCAGTCTACAAAATTAAATATTGTGGATAAATGGAAGACCCACTATGTAAAAAAAAACACAACATACAGTATAATCCTACATGGCCAAGATCAGGTCTAACAACAAAATGCTGCTAATCAAGTTTCTCTAAATCTTTAACCCATATTAAGAAAAAAGGATTCTTACAGACATGATGTTCAAGAAATTAGATTATTGCAAAAAAACTGTCATAAACAAGTGTCTTGAGTGCACATGACAGCAGAATGTGTCCAAACTGGCTTGACTACCCCCTCTTTTTCAAGTCATGACTGGCTGGGACAGAGTCAGTAATAGCAGGTTTAGCAGGAGAATAAAGCTGGACAAAGAAGAGAACTATTGTTACAGTTGAGCTAGGAGTGGTAAAAAACAAAGGAATGCTGCTCAGTTTATTCCCTGGCAGCCACAACTTTAACCATCTTAAATGAGTTGAGTGTCCTGAACTCTGACACTTCCCAAGGCAAATATAGCACTGTTATCAGCCACAATGTTGTCGCCATTGACAAGAAGACCAAAGTAAACTCGAGGCAATGACTTTCATGCAAACCTTGAAGAACAGCTTGACCTATAGTAACACATCTACTCTGTTTACCTTTCTCCAACGCAGTTATCACACAGGAGGAAGTTGCTACAGCGTTCAGAAGCTTCCAGTTGGCTCAGTCATCACTGACATATTTACTACCACCATGTAGTAAAGGTAGGCACGGTGACAAGTGACTGCCTTACACACACACACACACACACACACACACACACACACACACACACACACACACACACACACACACACACACACACACAAAAGTGTGATGATTACATCTTCTAACTAAGCCTGAAGCTGAAACCTTTCATTGGCATCCTCCTTGGGGAGAAGGATCCATAATTATTTTTATTATTGATTAATCTGCAGATTGTTTACATGTTAATTTTTTTATGTCAACAAAAACAAAACCCAAAGACTCTTCAACCCCAAAACCCAAAGACTGTTCAACCCAAACAATCTATCATAAATGATAAATAAAAGCCACAAATCCTTACATTTAAGAAGCTGGCACCAGCAAATGTTTGACATTTTTGTTTGAAAAAAGGCACAATTATAAAATAGTTGGGCAATTTGTTTTCTTTCCGTCGACTAATCCATTTACTGACCAATTGTTGCAGCTCTAATGAATTTCTGTATCAATTTAATTTTAAGAAAGCAGTTTACTAACAGCTTTTTAAAACAGTGTTTTAATGAAAAGTAATGGTTTCTTATTGTGACATTTGCCTTTTTCTTGGTGTGAAGTCAATGTTCAACTGCAAAGACACACTGTCCGTTCACCGTCCATCAAACTAAAGGCAATCATTCACTAAGAAAGTATTTGAATGTAGTTCAAATGTGTAACATAAGTCTGGTCTGACGTCAATGCTGCCGTTGAGCAGCAGTGAATGTGAACGCTATCAGTGTAGGCCTGTGTAATGAGGCTGCGGAGGCTTGGCTCTGTAGGACAGATGATAACCAGCACTCTTGAGTCATTACAGCTTACACAGGGTTTTAACATGAACCATCTGTTCCAGTGATTAACACCCAGGCCCATCGGGAACGCACACATCTAAACATCTAGGCAATTCCTTATGCAACCCAGACACACAGAAACATGAGTGGAAAAATACTTTGAGTCTCTGAACAAGATATTTGCACATACAGACGGACATATATGTTGTTGTTTCTTTTGTTCAAATATAATTGATTAGGTCAACTGATCACCCATCCCCAGTGATAAAACACTTTGTGATAAAGATGATTAGCTGTATCAGGATAAGGGCCAAGGATTAAGTAGAGAAATATTCACTGTTCTCTTTACTTTACTACACTAAAATACTATAATAATAATATTTATTCATGTCTAGCTCTGCTTTCATCAGCCCATTCTTTCTTTCTCTCTGAAACACAGACTTGAGCAGCCGCAACTTGAACTGTGCATAATCTAAATGTTTTAAAGCACTGCCACATAGAGTTTTGTGCAGCGCTCCGCTGCTGGACGTCCTTGACTCCAGGCACATTCAGACATGCACACGCAGCCTCTTATCAGTGTCTTGGAGATTATCATTTCCCAGATTTTTTGGCGCGACTGGAAAACAAATCTGTGCACACACACAACTGTACACACATACTTCACACGTGAGAGAAGAACTGCTCATGGGTGGATATTGCTATTTTTGTTACCCATCCACAGGTCCATAATGCTAAGATGGAAACCCTGATCAGTGTGGTCATTGGTCGGGAGGTTAACTCAGCCTATTAAAGCGCTCCCTGTGGGAGATCCATGGTTAATGCCTGAGAGGGAATGAAAGTGAATGGGGCTGGCCTAATCCACCAGGACCACCACAGAAGAAAGAGCTACCGAATTAGCCGTGGGATTACATCTCAAGAATCAAAAGAGCATAGAAGTGAAAAGTTAAAAAGCATCATTAAAAGATCCCCTACAGATATGTATTAAGACATACTGTATATACAAACAGTCTGCTTAGAACAATATGCGTCTGATATGTTTTTGTTCACCATAAAAGTATAATTTCCACATTAACATCCTTAAAAAGGCATCAACTCCCTCTATCTCATTAAAAATTCCAGAATATTTTAATAATACATAAAGGAGCTGACATTGCAAAAGTTATCCTACTGGACATAAGATGTCTACTACTTCACTGAAACGTCCATTGTCAGTGTATGTGCGCTGGGAGCTTCAAGTTTTTACATCATACATTTATAAGTTCCAGACTGGACCAGGATTGACTTCCAAACTATTCGCGATGTTGCAAATCATGCTCGAAAGGCTGCCTCTTAAAATCAGATTTTGATAAGCGCTGAGAAGATGAACACTTTCAGTAGATTAATGTGAAAACAGCCTTATAATGTCAAACTCTAGACATACATCATTCGGCACAGTAAAGGTCACACATCCAACTGTAGGGACGAAAACACAAGAAGAAAGAAAAGAAGGGAAGAGAAAAACACGTTTGACTGGGGTGGGTCTTTAAATTTAGTTATTGTTGTCTGTTTCTTAAAAATACTTGCAAATCAAACAGGAGTGATGGGAGAGTCCAGAGCTGGGTTTCACTTTCGGTGGCAGGTCTACTCTTTTGTTTACATTTGGAAGCTGATGTCAACATGTAACACTGAGAAATGTGAGGCTGTAAAACTTACAACTTACACTAACAAACTGAATCAAAATGTTTCTACAAAATTTCACCCTGGTATGCTGTCCTGTTCTCAGGCTGGCTGAAATCTCACCAGCGTGTCTGAGCTGTTCTGTCATCTGAAGGTGGTCGAATCACCGACAGCCCACACGAACAAGCCGCTTGCTAATTCAAAACCTGTGCTGGGCAATCCCCTACAAACAAGCCGTTTGCTATCATTAACTGATACAGAGTTTAACATTAGGAGCAACGAGTACAGCAGGAGAGCAGACAAGGCCAGCATGACTCCACTTTTCAACAGGCCAACAAGCTCACAAAGAACAAAGCACCTCTCATCTGAAAAAGTATAACCTGAGATGATTTGGCAAACTGCTCTTCTTTTGTTTTATTTATTTTAAATATAACAAGTAGGGTGTGTGAAAGTATGCGAACATACTGTGTGCTCAGTAGTACATTTACAGTGTGTACATTGAGCCTCTAAACAACAGAGAGAGAAAGAACAGTTTATGATCAATACCTTGAACGGACTATAATCTTTGGCCCTGCTCACATTTTGCACTTGAATGCATTTTGGATGATCTGATCACAGGTGGAGAGCTGTAACTAAAAAGAAATCTGACAATGCAAGGAAGCACAAGACCTTCTGTGTCATGGACGTGGTGATTACGGATACATGTGAACACATGTAGTATGGATGAAAAATAATCAGAGAACAATCTGACACCGATTCAGATATCTGAACTTTGTGTAGTGGCCTATACAGAGTATCAATCAGATACTAGTGAGGAAAAAAACACAATGGCTGCTTGCGCAGTAAAAAATCCGTTAAGTTGCATACAGGTGGTTCAGGGTCCTGTTTCTAATGAATAACTTACTTTGCTTCAGATTGGTTCATAGACTCATGTACTTGCCGATCCGCATTCCAACATTTCAGCAAGTGTCAGTGGCATTTCCGATACTGGTAACAGTATCAGAACAACTCTATGAAAGAAAGAGTGGAGAAACCCTGACGCTTTTGGCTGATATGATGAAAAACTCCATCACCGAAGCATCATCAGCATTGCTACTTTTCTGACAATTTGTGGTGGCCCTACAACTTACATACATCTCACAAAAAGAGTCTGCGACCATCCATCTACTCTTTAGCTGTATGGTTGAGCTCCAATGTGGTATGACCTGCTCCCGTGAGCTGTAGTATGATACTGCAAACTCCAATGTTACCCTGAGGAGGGGGAAGTCAGTCAGTCAATGAGAAACTTCTCCAGGTATGTGTATCCAGAGGTTTATGTTATTCACCCAAGGTCCCAACCAACTAGGAGGTATACTGAATCCCACCCTCTGCAATATAGGCGTCTGCATCAACTGTGTCACCCTAAATTTGTTTGTTTCTAGTTTTGTAGCTCTTAAACTTTAGAGTCAAAAGACAAAGCTGATATGTAAGATGAAGCAAGATCCAATCCTGAAATGTGAACTTCATTCTGTGTCCCAGAATGACCTAGACACACTGTGGATATATCTGGATTCAATTAATTACATCTAATTCTTTAAGGTGTCAGCCTGTTGGCAGGGCAGCCTCTTTTATTGACTGAAGTAGGTAGAGGTCTACTAGGTGACAAACAGGCCTGATGTGAGGGCGTGCTGGCCTAAATGTCCACCAAGCTTTGATTAAGACACCTTAATGAGATTTAGCCAGGGGTGAAAAGCACTGAGAAAACTTTGTGTGTCTGCAAATGAAGACACAATGCACTCACATCCCCCTACAACAAGCTAACTCAGTGCACCAAGGTCTTTTCATCAATCTATGTGGGTGAGTGAGCCATTTGCTCAAAAGGAGTTAATCTCATTCAGACAGAAAAAAAGAGTCCATGCCAACGTCTACAAACAAGCTTGATCGTACTATCAAATGTGCAACACAACTTCCAATTGAAATCAAATCAATTTTATTTATATAGCCCACAATCACAATCACATTGCCTCAGCGGGCTTTACAATCTGTACAGTGAACGACATCCTCTGTCCTTAGATCCTTGATTCAAATGAGGAGAAACTTCCCATATTACGAAAAAACAACAACATTTTAACAGAGGAAAAAAAAGAGATGGAAGAAACCTCAGAAAGAGCCACAGAGGAGGGGATCCCTCTCCCAGGACAGACAGACATGCAATATATGTCTAATACAACTTTGCAACTTTAAAACACAAGTGCAACAATCGCATTACAACCTACTATGCAAATGCTTTTGACAAGTGACAAGTGTGTAAGACAAAAGCCAGGGGCTTTTTATTAGCAGATGCAACAGCTGCCTACACAAGATCTGGGATGATAATGACACAATAGCAAGTGAATCTACTGTAGACCTTGCTTTATATCTTAAATCCACAGTATAGATGTCACTACAAAGCTGGTGTGAAGCCAAAACTCATCATAGGATGCTCCAACACAAGCCCATAATTTACTTGAGACTAAAGGTTAGCAGAGAACAACAATTTGCAGATAGCTACTGAGCTATAGCTTAACACCTGACTGCACGTTACACAGAAATCAGTACTCCCTGCCAGACATACAGAAGAGTGCAGTGCCAGCTAAAGCCTCATTACTGAGGCTAAACCTGTACTTAAACTGCTGGAGAGATGCCTAGGAGGGGGTAAGGTCACCTGCGACTCAGGTGAGGTGGACAGTCTAGTCTGTTTGCTTGCTTGTCACATCAGCAGATGCAACGGTCAGTACAGTCTATATGAAATCAGTTAACCAGCGTGCATTGAGAAACTGCATCACGTGAAGTGTGGCAAAACGACAATGTCATCACATGTCAGCCACAAAACGACTTGTTAGTCTGCGTGACCACAAAGCTAAGGAGTAATCTGTATAACCACTGACCAGCAACAATGGACTCAAGACAGCCTATTAATATTTGAAGGCAAGCCTGTGTTAGCCCATTTGTTTGTGTCTGACAGGAGAAGGGAGCTATTCAGAGCCAGGCTGACAGGCTGCTGAATGTCACTGGAAACATCTCCATAGGACAGCTGTGTTTGCATGTATATACACTGAAGTAAAAGCAAAATGAGACGGAGGTGCCACAACAAACCCCGGCAGTTAGCTGTCACCGTTGAGTATGCTTAACATAACATAAATGTTAGCTAACCATGGAGAAACATCTCGATAAGCAGCAGATCGCAACTGTGCAATCTTCCTGCCACCAAACAGGCAACTTTATTTCGCCTTTAACAATATGTTCGTCTTCCCCAGCTAACGCCCAGCTCACCTGTATTTGTTGTGATGTAGAAATTCGTTGTTGAGGGACGTTACTCATAATCTAAACGCATACTACCGACACTGCCTGTGTCGAGCTAATTCCTGCACGGTGTTGACAGTGCGGGCATCCTAAGCACATCGTATTAACTCGGCGTTACCTGTGTAATCCCGGGCTGAGTGCCACTTATAGCTGCCAGCCTTTCTGGAAGCACAGCGGCTGTGTGCCGTCCTCTCCCTGTCAGGCTGTGTGGTGTTTACCTGCGGGGGCTAACGCTTAGGCGCTAGCATGCTACAAGCTAACTAGCCATGTCGGTCACTGGAAAACAAACTACTGTAACGACACACGAGTCTGTTTCGCCGGCGCCAACTTACCTCTGCAAACATCGTCTAAAAGGCTGTGCGTGCGGTGGCTCTGGCTAACCCCACCACATTGTAGCATGCGAGGAGGAGGTTATTTTCTCGGTTAAAAACGGTCGTATTTCCAATCTCCGTACTCTCTTCGGAGCGTCGCCATGTTTGCAAGGTTTATGTCTTGGGTGCCCCGTTTCTGGAAGTCGCCGCGCGATTGGCTGGAGAGCGATGACGCAGAAACACACCCGTGACTGATTGACGGACACAAATGCAGCGATAATCACGACTGACTGACCCAAATACAGGAATATTTAACCATTCATGATATGTTTTATTGATGTTTACTACAATGAATAGAATATTTATCTGTGCACATTCATCCATTTTTGATTTCTTAATATCGCATGCGTTTTCGATCACCTGTAAAGCAATGAATAGCATTTTTGATTTGTCTGAAAGCTGCTGTATAAATGAAGTTTGATTGACTGCACATGTTCTTTATACTTTATACTGTGGATATTTGCACATGGCTTTGTCATTGCTTTTTCCACATTCTTTCCTTTCTATCACTGTAGCCTAAACTTCTTTTCATTTAAAAATATATTCAACATATTTTCGACATATTTCTTACTATTTTCTTATGTTGTTTATATATTGTAACCTTATGAAACTCAATTCCCTGACCTGTCTGATAATTGCAATTTTTGCTCGAGAGAAAGATAGAACTTAAACTTTTGTTAAACACTACAGTACTGTGAAACCTTTTAGGAATAATTTAAGGCTCTTTATCTTTGATAAAATAAAATTGATGTCAGGTTAATTTTTGTTACTCTCAGTAAACCTAAAATCTAAATGCAAGCTATTCAATATATTAAATATAAAAAACATAATTTAAAAACAATGTATTTGTTCTTATTTATCTATAAATAAGAAGAATATATTTATTTTATGTCATTTTCTCACTACTTTCACATATTATTTTTATTATTGATGATAGAGACTTCTGATGTAATGGTTTATCAAATATATATCATGTCCTGTATTATTGTTTTGTTTTCTGTATTGTTGTTGTCTATGCTCAATAAAGACAAAGCATGTCACAAATACAGTGACAGTCATGACTGATTGAGCCAAAAACAATAATAATATTTTACTATTTTCAGAAATCTCTCACTCAGATTTACCACAGTGAAAAATAGGCACAAAATAATCAGCACCAACATTGGTTTGATCCCTCAAATTCAACTTGTAGCCCAATTTAACGCAATGGTGGTCATCCTGACACTAGACACTTGTCGGTCAAATAAGTGCATTATGAGAAGACCAGTCTGACCACATGGTTAACCAGTGGCTACCTGCAAACCATTGCATAATTCATTGCCTGAGTGGCACCTGGGCTGTAGCTTTCAATTCCTGGCAAAGAGAGGGCAAGAAGGTGGGGACTGAAACAGGCAGAGACAACAACTCCTTGAGTGAGCGAAGAAGATTTTTAGCTACAAGAGCTCTCTGTGTAATTCTGGGTCATGGCACCTGTCTCCAGGTGGACAGAGCCCCGGCTGGGTCACACAGCAGGTGAGGATGAAACAAAATAAAGTCTTCACTGCAGCTCAGAGTGAACTCACCAGACTGCCCATTCTTCTAACTCCCATGTGCAGACAAAAGAGACCTCCCCTGCCTCCTCATGTTTCTTCTGTCTTACCACTTGTTTCACTGTCAGTCTGTCACACACTCACAGAAACACACAGGCAAGTTATGACTGTAGACTTTATACCCACGTTTTATGATTAACACGCCTGCTGTGAGCAACACATGTGACAAGCTTATTGGTGTTTTTACATTTAGTTCTCTGACTACACCAAAGTTAAGTTAAAGTGATCTCCCATACGCGGGAAATAAGGTAACAGTAGCGTGTTGATCAACCTGTTTTGCAGGTGTGCTCACCATTACACAATGTCTGGCTTTTTAAAGTACCCACATCAAATACAAAAAAGATTTTCCATTTTATGCTATGTCTTCAAACTTCTCAACTGCACTTTCTTCAAAGGTCTCCAAACACATGTTTTAGGTAGTTTTTGCACAACCATCCCTCAGCCCTAACCAAACCTAACCTCCTAACCTGCAGTGTTGTATCTGTACCACTAGAGGTCACTATCAAACCATCACAAACTGCTGTTACAGTCTGGTTGGTTGAGTAAGAAGTATTACAAGACGTATTGCATGGCAGTCATAGTTTATACATCCATCAATCTATAAGAAGAATACAACAACAATTATCCACATACATAAAATACTGAGTAGAAAGGTTGAGAGAATTACATTCCTGTGGCCGAAAGTCTGGCAGCAAATTGCAAAGTGAGAACAACTGAAGCAGAGAACAAACAGCATGTAGAGTCCATTAATGTTGACCAGAATGGCACTCAGTACAGTGTAAACATCCGCTA
Organism: Pagrus major; assembly: GCF_040436345.1. Lineage (NCBI taxonomy): Eukaryota > Metazoa > Chordata > Actinopteri > Spariformes > Sparidae > Pagrus > Pagrus major. Next base: position 10,721,114 of record NC_133217.1, on the reverse strand, counting down.
AGGCCCAACAGTCCGCTTTTCTACTCACTCACACATACCTAAACACACCGGATTCCTTCATCAAGATCCATGCATTATTCCCTGAGAAATAAACAAAGATGTTCAAAAATGCCATCATCATTGCAGTTGCTTCATCTTGCAATGAAAGAAAGTGAGAACAAATTCCTGGATCTGTCTCTTTAACCAGATCCACACCAAAAGTTAATGGGGTCTATTCTGGGCTGAGACCCATCGTCCATCCAAGTTTCTTGGAAATAAATCTGTTGAGTAATTTTTGTGTAATCTTGCTGCCAAACCAACAACAAATGGACGGAGGTAGTGGAAGTAAAAAGCTAATGCAACCATCAACAAGATGAGACAACCTGGAAATAGTATGATTGTCACATATAGGTGACACACAGCTTCCTCGTAGCCCTGTCGGCCTACTTGAAGCTCCAAAACTCCTCTCGAAGCAGGGCATATTTAGCCATATTTGGGTGAAATGATGAATATTTGTCACAACATACTATCTGACACAGATGTAGATTACATGTTGCAAAAGAAAGTTTAAACTATGGCAATGCATTGTAATTGACTGAATTGAGGCTGATTGCAGCCACTGTGAATCATCATTGTGAAAAAGGAAACCACATAACAGCCATTAGATTTTTTCAAGTCTCTCTTGAAACATCAATCAGGTGTCACATGCACAGTGAAGCAGTTTTTGCTTTGGCCACAAATTGGCCATTATGATAATGAGATCCCTTCCTGTTGTTGGGGGTTCTCCTTAGTGCTCTGCGGGGCCCTAAACCACTGCCCAGAGTGCATTTGTCTCAGGCCCGTTCTGGTTTGTGCTGAATTTTGATTAGTGGTGAGAAATGTGCTTATAATACCACATTTTGTCTCTCTTTGTCGTGCTGTGGTCTCAGTGTGAGCTATGGCCTTACTGGAGCAGTTCCTGTGTGTCTTACCTGTGCCATCACCCTTAATGAGAAATACTTTTGCCAAAGAGGTTGTGTGCAAATCCCTGATCCAGCAGCACATTAGGCAAATTGAAGAGGAGACTTAAACTGTTGTGGTGAATACTAAGATGTTTTTTGGGCGACCTTTTGGCTGCTTTTGGTGCACCCACAATTGCTTGATGACTATACATCCCTTAACAACTCAAAATATATTTTCCATTTAAAGGAGTGATTTATTTATTTCCAGACTTAACACACTCTTTCGCTCTGCTTAGTAAGCCAATGACTGACCTGAGGCACGGTGTCCATGGTGGTTTGGCCTGGAGGAGGAGGACCCGTGTGTCATAGTTCAGAGGTCAGGAGGTGGAATGTGACGGCCAATGGTATTTTAATGATGAAGGAAATGTGTGTGATAGGTACATATCTTTGTTGTAGGGTGGAAACCTCACATATCCAAAATGTCACCTTTTCAAACACACCAAAATCAGCCTTAATTTCAGGGTGGCGGATTGCATTTTGTAAACCCATAAAGCATACATTTCTTCACCTGTGACACTAGATAAATGTATCTTTTGATAACTAGATATATAGATAAATAATCATCTTACGAGGTTTATTTCAAGCATTTTTGTTAGAGGCTATTTGTAGACATCTCCTAACATCTCGACAGCAATCAATAAATCAACTGCTATGACAAACACAAGAAAAATATCCAGCTTCTGTGACTGTTTCATTTCTCCAATAAGCCCATCCAATCGTCTCATACAGCCCGTTTTAAAAAACCCGACAGACTACCTGTCTGCCTGCACACACTCTGACCTATGCACTCATTGCGCATGACTGGAGTCTTCCACAAGGCTAGGCAGATATACTGCTAAACATATCGTTAGCGCAAGCAATATATTTACACTTTCTCCTCCATTCTTGTGTGATCGAGGAGGAAAGTACTGCCAATATTAACATACTAGCTTGACAGCGGTGAAGACTAACAATAGCCATGTTGGTTGTTTATGTTCCTTATGGTAATGTCAGATGTCTTCTTACATGTGAGTGAGACATGGGGTGGTTGGATATGGTTAGCGCTGTTGCTCAGTATCTAGCTAACTGAATAGCACAGAGCACACAGCCCTGGTTTCTACAATCTTACCACCCCCAGCTTTTACAAAATGCTTTTATAATGACACATTGTTCTGTCAAGTAATTCAGTTCCAATAAATGTCCTGTCTGTAGTCATATTTTGGCTAAAATATGAGTGTTTTTGAATGTATGGATGGGCAATGGAGAAGTGGATTATGCTGGTGGAGTAGTTTGAGAGGAATTCAGGCTGACCACAGCCACTGTTTTCTGTCAAAGAGGAAACTATAAACATCTTACAGCCACACTGGGTGAGAGTTTGATACTTTTGAATAATATATCTGAGGCATAGTGTCACTTTAGCTCATAAAGATAGATCAGCATTGGAAGGTTTTCACTCGACAGCAGTAGCGGAGGGAAGATGTATGAATTTGTCAGTTGTTAATTATATGGCACAATGTGTGTCCTCAGTTGCATGTATGTGTGTGTTACTGCTGAGCCTGTGGTGGCCGGGTGACAGAAGGTAGATTAGGGGTGACACTGGCTAAATGTTTGCAGATGAAGGCCCCCAATATCTAATCACCACGGTAACAAGGGTCGCCAGGGTAGGCCAGTGGGCCAAGCAGCCTGAGGCAGTGTGGGTATTAATGGGGCAAGATGTTTACTCCAGAATCAACCGTTTGTGGGTATGTGTGTGTGTGCCCTCAATTGTCCCTGGACCACTCGCCTGAGGGCAAAGTGTGTTTGGCCGCTGCTCCTCCAAACTCCACTTAACACAACCTTCTCCCCTTCCTGACCTCCACATAATCCACACAGTCACAGTCCTGGCAGGAGGAGGAGAGCGGACACTTCCTGGTGCACAACAACTGTGTCATTCTAGTGCTGTGTGTACATCCCTGTGGTCCACGGCTCACCACAGTCACACATGCACAACATGAGCTGGATAGTTTACTCTCCTTGTGGGGAACATATTTCGCAGTGAGTAACATTTGGTATGACATTGCACAAAGACAGAATAACAAACCACATGACTGATCGTTACAGACCGAAGTCCCAAGAATGTTGCACACTGACCAACAGGCAATGAGGGAAAGATTAAGTAGAAGGACTTTAATTCTGATATCGCTTGATTACAATTACATAATCTACAGCCAAAAATGTGTTGTCTATGAAAGAAGTCTGGCATTCAACACTTTTATATATGAGTTTTAAGCAACTTTTGACTGTATTTACACTGTGTTTCCAATTAGACTCGGACAAAACACGTCAAAGTCTCTCATTCATCCATGTGCATACATACACAATCATGACAAGGTTTAATGTTTAGTCTTAGTGCTCAAGGACGTCTTCAGATCAAGATCAAACCTAGGATTTATGGGTGACCCACTCTACCACCTAAGCCACAGCACCCCCTAAATTACAGGTATATAAAAAATGAAAAATTATGCAACACATCAACAGGAACAGTTGTGTATAAATAAGGAGTGGCAGTCACACGTTGCAACCAACAGCGATGTGTCGATAGAGGCCTTCAAATTCTGCCCAGTTGCCGTTAACTTTATGCAAGAAGGCAGCTAAACCGGGGACCACAGTTCAGGTCTATGTTTCAGCATTTGTAAGTGTGAAGCTACTGGATATTTTTGACGAGGGACCATGGTGTTTAACATTTGTACACGTGACAACACTGGATACTTATAAGGATACATTGGAACAATTTCCAGCTGTGTTTGTGGCGACAAAAGTGGGTGTTTTTAATGAGATCTCGGGACATTTCGAGCCGTGTTTGTGGCGACCAAAACAGGTATTTTAGGCAAAACATGATGCTTTCCTAACTCTAACCAAGTTGTGTGCGTGCCTAAACCTGAGCAGAGCATAAGCACAATGTTGTGACAAGAGTGGAATAGAAAATTGAATCTAAAGAAACGTAAGTTGCAACAAAGTAAAACATAAAAATTTAACTTATTTGTGGTTTTGCAGTGACGTATTTAGCTAACATTTATTCTGGGGATTGGGCTTGTAACCCGTTTCTAATTGGTAACCACAACAGAAAACCTACAACTTATCTGAAAAAGGACTTCGTATATGAATATAGAAGGGGTATGGGTGACCAATAACTTAGTGTTTGTAGACAGAAAGATAACTATGTGAGTGAAAAGTGTACCCAAATTAACCTATAGCCCTCCACCTCCTACCATATACCTTTTCCTTCTCCACAATTTTGCTCAAACGATGCGACACCCTACCAATTAATCCATCAAATATCATTATATACAATTCTGAAAATACATGAATGTGTTTTCCACCCTGTTTTGACTCGTGGACTCTCTGTTGAGGTCACTGGAAGGAGGTTTGACCGTGTTAATCGCCCACATTATGTGTTAAACTGGGTGGTTTTATTGTTTGTTCATTCTATTCTTGTAAAACCAGCACAAAATTGTCCTTTTTATTCTCTCCCTCAGCCTTTTCACAGTTGGGTTTAGTAAAATAAATAATACAGTAAAATAATCCAGCCATGTAGAGATAAGATAGATCTATGTTTCACTTTTCAAAAGAGTTCAAATAAAACTGCTTTTCATCCATTTAGGAAATTCCACAAAAGCGTTGTGGGGATACTGTGGGCAGGAATACCACAAGTCTTCAGGGAACACTGCAGGAGAATATTTCCCGGAATTTAGGGGCCTGTGCGACCACAGCGGCAGCAGCTCGTTTTTGAGTCTGAACGCAGCTCATTTTGAGATAACGCAGGTAGCAGGGCTTTTTGTCTCCTTGACTGTTCCTCTCTGGAGGACCTGAAATGAAAACAATAAATGTGGAGAAGAAGACAAGGAGGGGGACACAGGGGGAGGAGGAAAAATGTATGAGAAGAGAGAAAGGTGCATTTTTCAAATGGTGAATAATTTGTCTGCCCTGACAAGATGCTGCGCAGGACCACTTCCTGTGGCTCAGGTTTCAGTGTAAATGTGCTATGGGGGGAGGGTCCACTTCCTGCACCGACTTCTGATTTTGGGGGCCTTTTAGCCTGGAAGAAGATGCGGCGAAAGCAAGAAAATATAAAGATAATCCAAGTAATGGCTATTGAGATTTGCATATAGGGGTAGCATGTGCATAAATACAGGTAATTAAACATTAATGGTTTTAATGGCAACATTTGGGCTGGGTAATGCAACCTGTATTATTTCAGTGCCTAACCTCCCCGACATATTTGTGTGGATTTGTGCATCAGTGTGTGCAGGTGCTGCTCATGTGTGGCCTCGGGAAGTGGTGTAAGGTCGGTTCTAAGCTAAACAACCTTGTTCAGACATTATGTTTCCCCTCCCTCTAAATTCACGTCGGGCCCACCATTTAATAGCAGAGTTGATACCCCTGCGGTGTTTTTGCTAATAGCCTCTGTTTATCTTAAAGCCACAGTCAGGTTGTGTTATGGTGTGAGGCACTTTTTCTCAGCCCATCTGTTTGTTCAGCTTAGTTTTGCAAAATGACTTACTGCCTTTATTGATTTATTTCTCTCTCTTCTTTCTCTTAAAGCTGGGTGTGTGTGTGGGGGTGTGTGTGTCCAGCTGGGGGCTTGGCAGTGTCTGTTCTGAGGTTTCTGTGGCTGCAGGTAGCGGACCTGTTCACTTAAAGACTGTACCTCTAATGTACTCCAGATGATCCAACTATTTATAACTCTCTCTCTCTCTCTCTCTCTCTCTCTCTCTCGCTCTCTCTCTCTCTCTCTCTCTCACACACACACACACACACTCCCTCCGTGCATTTATATGTGCTTTTGGTCTCAATAAGACCTTTTGCCTCTTTTTTAAAATAGGCGGTGTTACTTTACACTTTTCCTGTTTGTTGTGTGCCATGACTCCAGTGTGTGTGTGGAAGTTGGCACTAACTCTCACTGAGCAGCCAGGGGAAGGGAGTTATGGGGCTTTCAGGCCTGTTTTACAGGACCTGAAAAAAACATGCAAATGGTTCATGTGACACCAAACGCCAGGCTTATAAAATCACACAACCGACACCTTCTGAGAGAGAGAAGGAAAGTGAGACGTAGAGAAACAACAGTCAGAAAAGCAAATATAATGATTTAATATTAAGCTTTTTGCAACACACACATAGTATCAGAGCACAACTGGCTAGAAAAACACTGGCTGGCGATAATCACTGCATCAGCAAGACTTTGTTTTCTTATGGTCCCGGCATCTTTCTCTTTGTCTCGACGGGGTTTTCCTTCTTTCTTAAAGCGCACTCACACTCTCACACACTTTTCAGCGAACGTCAGCGAGCTCACAGTGAGGCATGATGAGTGTTATTTCATTTATGTGTGGAGGTAAACAAAAAGTGGGGGGGGAGAAAGAGAGGGATTTTGAACGAAGAGGAGGAAATGAAAGAGTGGAAGTATTAAACAGAGAGAAGGAGATTGTAGGATAGATAAAAGGAAAGATGAGGAGGAGGGGGGAAGAGGGAGAAGGAGAGAGGTGGAAAGACAGAAAGCGACCACCTCAAAGTAATGAGGGAAGTACTGAGGAGGGAGAAATAAAGAAGGTGGAGAACGAAAGACAGAGACCACCCTACAGCGAACACTAGAGGGAAGGTTGAAGATTTCTATTTCTCTCCCAGCACTGCTCCCCTTAGACCAACACTGAGGCTGGGGTTGCGTTAACTGCCAAGTCATCCCTCACTGTACCCGTGTGAGTGTGTGTGAATGCATACTCGCTCATGACAGGGGCCCTCAGAACGACAGTAAACTATGGCTATGCTCTGCTTACAACAGAGAAAAGTTTGGAAACTCGACAGGATGATGCAACACTCTGAGTGTTCTCCTCTACTAATAACACAACAAGGAAACACACTTTTCCACATTGAAAGCCACACTCCCATCGTTGTGAATGGACCTGTGTTGAGTCAAACAATGCTCTCTCTCTGTACAAATAACACTTGATGCGTTGTGCGTGACCTCGGGGCTTTTCCGTGCTAATAGTTCATCTATGCATGATAACAGAGACCAGTGTGGTTTCATAAAAGTAAACATGGAGAAAACCACCATCTCCATCAATAGACCCCCCTAAAGTTCCCCATTTTAGCCAGAATTAGACATTCAAAACAGCTCAAATCCAATAAAGGAACTTTGTATAGGTTCGAGGTAAATTAAGTTAGGAGAAAGAGCTCTATGTGTTTGAATGAGCCATGCTGGTCTTTGATAAAGCGCGTATGTTTATATTCGTAAAGCGGGGGTCACTGTGATATTGTCTGGTATGTGGAGCGTTATAAGAGGCTTGTGCTTAACTCAATCTGCAAGACAAACAGCCCCGGGGCAAGAGTGCTGAGAGGATTCATATAAGTTCTCTTGCCTTCCTCCTGCCGCCTTTTTCTTCCTCTTTTTCTCACTTGTTTGCCGTCACGTTCATTTTCAAACTGCGATCAGACATGTTTTCTTCTAAAATCCATTCTCCATCACCTCTGCCCATTCATCAGAGAGGGATTAGTGAAATGAGTGGGTACTTTGTGGCGGTGAATGTGGTGGCTCGTGGTCCAGCTGGGGGTCGCTGTAGTCTGGGGACAGGGTCAGTTTGAGAGGTCAAAGGTCCAGGATGATGGCTGCATTTGGCACCGTCCTCAGGGAATGTGTGTGTGAGTGCCCATTATGTTACTGAGCCGGTTTTTGCCCCGACTTCCTTTCTGTCACTCTCCTGTCACTCTATTTCTTCCTGCTTGCAAATGACTTGCAATTCTCCCCTTTTTACTTGTTCTAAGAAATACAACGTTTGAGCCCAGAGAAGCCTCACACACACTCAGCTGCATCATTAAAAGGACACTTCAATGATTTAGTTGTTGTGCTTCCTTAAAGTTGTGTGCCTCACATGGTAGAGAATTTGGAAATGATCATAATTAATGTAGCAGAGGCTGTGATATCCAGGCTTTAAGTTTCCAGTATAAACTGCTTCCTATATGTCCATAATGCAGCTCAGTAGCATTCTTCCTTTTGACCTTCCTGCCTCCAAAATGTTTTTAATGTAAACTTACCATGAAGAAATGTGCTTCAAGTCCAACCCTGATATCATCCAGGTTATTTTTCTGACTTTGGAGAGCTCCCTCCAGAGCTTCAAATGACATTATAAAACTGACTTCACAGGCTGAGTGGTTCCATCGTAATGAGTAAGCTTAACTTTATGTGTAAAAATTGGCCACTTTAAAATGACACGTAAAGGGTACAAGAGAAATTACGTTGTTACTATCTAATTTGCCAAATTTGGTACCTGAGAGTGCATCTTCAAACTAGAAGAATGAGATAGGAGTGAGATTATGTCACCCCTGCAGCTTGTTCAAATCACAGTGAGTCAGGGCAATGATGTGCCGCAGTGTGGTTACACTATTCAATACTGGATGCAGGCAACACAATATTTGTAATGCGAAATGCAAAGCTGGACACGCCAACGTGTCTAACCTGAGGTAACGCCTGGTCAGAAACAAAAGCTTAAGAGTGTACCATGCATGATAGCCTAAAAGCCAAGTCCCTAGCAACAGCCTCAGCTACAATAGCAAGCCTGTAGCCAGCAGTTCCAAGACGCTGAACCCTCCATGGACAACGAAAACTTCATCGACATCCTCAGGTAATGAATTAGCACATTGGATTAATTGCTGTTGGAGACAACGGGGCATTTTTCACTGTCTTGCTTAATGCTAGTTTAGCATTTTTGCTCGCGTTAGCCACTGTCTCACCCAATGCCCTGGTAACAACTGCTACAGGCTGGAGGTTGTAGGGACGGATTTGGGAGTGTCTCCACAGCATTACACCAGACTGATTAGATGGCTCCTATAAGGTGTTCATATTCGATACCTTGAACATTATAGACTTAAAGGCAAAAAACTCAAGGACAGTGGTTTGCACTAATATAACACTAATATGCAAAGCAACATTTCATTTCAGTTCAGAGGATGCCTTCAGGTATGATTGTCTTTATTTGAGATCTATGAGTCAAAATCAGCACAAGTAAAGAGACTCTAGCACACACACACACACACACACACACACACACACACACACACACACACACACACACACACACAGAGATATCCATAAACATACACCTAAACTTACACACACTAACTGCCTGAGGCTGAGATGAAACAGATAATTAGCTCTAATTGAAACCAGACTTGCAATTCTAGTCTCTCTCTCTCTGTGTGTGTGTGTGTATGTGTGTGTGTGTGTGTCAGTCCAACTTCCTCTCTCCCTTCTCTTCTCGTGGTGTAGAGGGTAAATGTAAACCCGTTCCCCGTAATGGGCGACTTCAGAGAAAGGTTGAACTGAGGGAGACAGAGAGCTGAAGGAAGTAAAAAAGTAGAGGTAAGACAGGTAGGCCTCTGCTTGAGTGTTTAAAAAAACAAACAAACAGCAACGTGGGCTGATGCAGAGGAGGGAGAAATCCATTTTTACAAAGATTTACAGGCTCACAGGCCTCCACCTTTGACTTTTAGATCAGTTTAAGGGCTGCAGAGCGAGGAGATATAAACTGTGATTAATGAGCGGGAGAGAGTGTGTGTCAGTCATCAGAGAGTCTATCATAGCACACTTAAATCCAGAGAACCAGATGCCTTCACACTGATAACAAGCGGTCATCCCATTACCTTCAAACATCAAAGCAGGGGGGGGCAGGAGCTGAGGAGCAGGAGCCCTCTACCCTCCCGTCCTCTGTGGAATGTATTTCCCTGTTTGGTAGGCGTGAGAAATCTCCCTGCGTGTGTGTGTATAACCTATATATGTGTGTGTGCGTGTCTCAGAGGTGACATTCCTCCGTGTCAGAGCAACAGCCTCAAGTTTAAGATAACATGGCCACGGTGATCAGAGGGTGGGAATCGATTCCCCCCGGTGGCTGGTGAGGGCCTCGGGTCAGAACTGATGGCTTTACCTTCCGCACGCAAGCCGTGATGCAAAAACACAGTAATGCTCCCATAATCATCCCTCAACAACCCTATAGAGACACATGGACCGCATCATTCTGATCAGTCTTTCATATTACTGTAGTACTCCTGTACTAGCTTATTCCTTTAGGAACTTGACATACAGTATGTGAACATAACATTAGGAGTCTTATTATGCCCTATTATGGGGCATTTGAGGGAAGAAACAAGTATAGGCAATGGCAATCCCATCTTGTCCTGGTCTAATCTATATAGTCCTACTTCCTAAACACATCCAAGAATCTATTTTTGTCCAGAAAAGTTTTATTTATACATATCAAGATTTCTTTGGCGGGGGGGTGCAAACACTTGATCATCTAAGTGATTAGGTCGCTCTAATTTTGCTCAAGAAGTCTTACATTTTGCAGGTTGTCATGTGCGATCTATGGGCCTTTAATTAAGAGAGGATTGATGTGTACATGGATCTGAATGTTCCCAATGATGAAATCATTTCATTACCTCCACCAAGAAGGTTATGTTTTCACCTGTGTCTGTCTGTTTGTTGGTTTGTTGGTTTGTCAGCAGGATTACACAAAAACCACTTAATAGATTTCCACTTAACTTGGATGGAGGATGGATCGTGGCCCAGAATAGACCCCATTAACTTTTGGTGTGGATCCGGATAAAAAGACAGATCCAGGAAATTTTAATCACTTTCTTTAAAGGTGCAATATGTAAGAATTGGCCTACTGGGGCAGGACATCACCAGAGTAATAAATAACTCCCGCTAGCTGACTGAATTAAAGGGGATTGTTGGGCCTTGACTGAGGTATGCACTCGACTGAGTGCCATTTTATTTTTGCTCTATTTTTATATTTTCAGTAGAAAGGTGAATTTTGTGGAACAACTTTGGATACTTCTTCATTTCAGTTTAACTTGGTCTATGTCAAAAACAAAAGATATATATTTTACCAAAAAAATAAAAAAAATATTTAGGAAGAATTTGATGACAATAAAAAAGATGTTTCTGCAACTGTGCACGCCGACATGTATTGGTGTATTTTTAACCATTGAAATAAAGGCCTTTCACATTTTTTAAACCACCTTGAGTGCATGGATCTGGATCATTTATGCCATTTTTTCTTTTGCTCATAAGTCTTTCTCTCTCTCTCTTCCCAGTAGCACCAGTAGCACTTCTGATGCCTCTTTCTCTCTGTGAATTATACATCATTGTATGTTTTGTATGGAATTACTGTTATAAATCTTGTTTTGATCATTTGAAAAACATCTTCCTTTACATCAGAATTCCAGGTACGCCTTCATGTAATCTCACAGGCTATTATTCAGTTTGCATTATGACTCCGTCCGACCCTTTTCTCCGTCTGTGCTCTGGGGGTACGGCTGCTGCAGCACCTGCAGGAGACTCCCATGCTGACCTGTGGCTTGGAGGACATCTGGGAATATCATGCATGCCTCCCACAGCTCCACATTCACCCTGTTCAAACAGACCACCAGCTAATTATGGCTTTCCCAGATCCCTGAGCTCAAGGAATCACTACAGAAAAAGCCACGAGTATGAGATGTTTTCTTTAGCCCCCCCTTCCTCTTTGGTTTAGTTAACTGGGGATTCAGCAACAACCAAAGAAAATAAACTGCCTATAGGCTCAAAGTGCTGAGAGTATGGGAAATGAGTTTGTTTCAAAAAATGTCAGGTATTTAAAACAATTTCTGTGTTTCAAATGAGCACCCTTGTTCCTTCAGTTGATGGTCTTGAAATTGACCAGTTTACTTGTTATAGAGCTTAAGTTGAACTCTATAATGAATATCCAGACAACTGAGAGGTAAGAATGATACTTTCCATCTTTTTAATTCAAGATATTGCCAAATATTTACAAAACTCAAAATGAGCAGACACCAGATCCATTCAGCATTCTGAGATATCCCAAAAATAAATAACTTTTATTTGAGCGAGGGGGGGAAAAGGAATTTCGCACATGTGTAGAAAAATAAATACAGGATACTTCATTTGCTGTGAAACATTGTCACAGGGAATGTGGAATGAATTGTCATTTTTCTCTCGTGTTTCAAAACTGAGCAGTCCCTCCGAGCTCATTTTGCTTTCACAACATTCGTAGTCGCAGTGGTCTTTCTTTCTTCATATCCGTCCTGTCTGTCCTAAGTGCTCCCCATGCAAACATTACAGTCCGTGCAATGGGAAATATGAAAAGCCCGCTCTCCTCTGAAGCCTGAAGCCCAGTGGCTGAGCCTGTTTCAGTCTTCAATCCGAAGAAGGGCCCGCCTGATCCACTCGTTCTTCAGTCAGATAAACTGTGAAAGAAACATTATTTTGATTAAGAAAAACATCCAATATATAGAAATGTATCAAGAAATGTATCATTTGTAGGACTCAGATTGTAAGATAGGCCATCATGTAAGCAGGTAGTGATCTATATGTGGCAGTTTTTTCTTTTACAGCTGGTGAAATCTTGCACAAGAAATTAAACAGACTAAATTTATTTTAGAGATGTTTTGGGGAGTATTCCAAACAAATACTGCAGCAAAAGTCTCCCTGTTTGAACTGTACTGCCTTTATTTTCCTTCCGGAGTCTGTGCGTAAATGCGCATGGGAACATTTGGCACCACTCGTCTCCCTGCAGGATGTGAAGTGAAAGTCGCTCAGCCTACCTGTTGCTCCATCCAGTCCATCCTCCATCTAGTGGGACGTGGTGGACAAGGACCACGCGCCCCCCATCCTCCAGACCGAGAACGCGTAGCTCAGCCGCTCGTGCGCCACGTAGCTGCAGCTGGCCCCTCGCGCGTCCAGCTCGTCGCTCTGCAGAACTTGGCACAGGAAGTCGATGTACCGGGCCGCGAGCTTCAGCGTCTGGATCTTGCTCAGCTTGTCCGACGGGAGGGTGGGAATGATCTTACGTAACGACGTGAAAGCCTCGTTGAGAGACTGCGTCCGTTGCCGCTCGCGGATGTTGGCCATCACGCGCTGCGTCTGGAGGTCATCGAAGGAGGGCTCGGGGCTGCTGCTGCCTTCGCTCCCCGCGCTTCCGCCTCCTCCTAGGTCGCAGTTCTTTCTGCACTTCTTCTTCTCGGGGCTCGGACTCTCCACGTCTCCCTCCTCGTCGTCCTCGTCCGCGCTCCTCCTTGTCGCCCGCCGCTTCCTCGCGCCTCTCCGCGGCAGCTGACGGTCGGTCTCCTCCTCGCTGTTCCCCGCGCTGTCCATTATTGGGGAGGAGTCCTCTTCCCGCATCGTCTCTTCCAACACTTTTCCGTTATAACCCCTGACCTCAATCCACTGAGCCCTCTACAGCATCAACAAACACGGCAGGTAATAAGAGCGTGGCCTGCAGTAGAGGTGTGGGCTGGTATGACGGTAAATCTCGTGCGCCACAGAGAAGGAGAGGTGTCTGCCAGAGTGGGACGACGGGCTCTTATAGCGGGGAGCGGGCAGGAGGATTTTGGGGAGCGCTGTGATTGGGTGAGGAGGGGTGTAATATAATACTGCAGCAGAGGGAGCGTTCTAGCTATAATATCAGGAATGGTGTTTAAGACATGCAGGCTCCTTTAGACAAGACTGTGGACGGGGGTGTAGTCAGCTATTGAATCATAGGTGAAGATTTGTGAGAAGGAACTGTTCTAACTAAAGTTATTTATACCCCGACTGCAAAATGCTGTTTTTTTCCCTCTCACTCTTTGATTTGATGTCAAACTGGGATCTCTGTTTAAAGGTGCACTGTGTAGTTTCAATCAGAAGAGACATATCTTAACAAACTAAATAAACAAACTCTCTTTGTTTTCATGACTGATAAACTGAATAAACACACTGACCTTAAAGGACAACACAATTCATACTGTTTTACTTTGTTTATATGTGGCGGACCCTGCCACCTTTCTAGCTTCAAACAGTGTTCTGGGGGCATTTTTTTCTTCTGAGAACAGCTTGTTTATTCAGTTATGGGAAAACGGGAGTTTGTATTATGACCTCATTAACATTGTAAATATTTTTGAGTTTGAAATCTTTCTCCAGAACTACATAGTGCTCCTTTAAAGTCTGATAAATTAAGTTTGGCCAGAAATTAGTCGCCTCCTTTCACGTCCAGACTCATTTTTTCCTTTTCTGTTCCTTTTTCCAAGTTCCTTTTAACGTCAGTATACATAGTTTTGCTTTTTTTCTTCATCTCAGTTGCATAAAAATAAATCAAAGAGACTGAGAACATATCACAAATTCCTCCTCTAGTCTGCTGTTTTGTTGAAGGCCTCGAGTCTCCCTGTTCCAGGTCTAGACGCTGCCCGAGATGGGAGCAGTGAGCCTGGTGGCGGTGAAAAAATATCAGACCTACTGAAACACAGGAGGTTGTCACAGCAGGAGGTCTGCGCTCGTAAGCAGACCGTGCTGTTTATTTTCCCGTCAGCGGCCCCGCGTTGAGGTATGCGCTTAAACGGGTCTGACTCCCGCAGGGATCTGGACACCGCGGCTCAGGTTTAAAGGCGGCCCGTCCCAGGGAGCTCTCAGGGCGGATCCGCGCTCACAGCGGGGTCGCTGAAAGGCGGTGTACTGCTGGAGAGCAATGCAAACACTGGAGGTGATAAAGATGGACGAGAGAGAGCGCGCGCGAGAGAGAGTCCAAACACTCTCGCACGGCCACCCAGCTCTGAGGCCTACCCGCGATATAATATCAAAATCCAGCAGATACCTCCACGTGTGGCTGGAACTAGATCTGGCAACTTTTGGAGGCGGTCTGTGGTGTGGATTATCCACAGGGAGGCCTCACCTCTGATGAGGGAGGATGACGCACAGCAGGCCCGGTCCCGTTTTATTAGGAGGAACCGCCACAAGCGCCTTTGGGTCCTGGGTGTCCCTGCGCTGAATATCTCTGCCCATCAGTCCGAGACGGAGAGCATGTCTTCACCTCGTCTCATCTCTTTCATCATACTACTGACTCAATTTACACCTCAGTGCCAGAGATAGTACCCAGCCTCATGCAGCGGGACTTGACTTTGCCATTCAAATCCGCCGAATCTGAACTCATTAGCACGTGACACTGTTGATAAGGCTTTTAAGAGCCAATAAATATTTATTTTTTCATTTTCTTTCAAAGGGGAACCTAAAGCATGCTCTTGAGCCCAGCCTCACCTGTTCAGTGTCTGCATCGGTTCGCTCTCCATGGTGCTGAACTAACACACCTGAAGTCCAAAATGACTCCATTGAAACACAACATTTGCCCTTTTAAAGGGGCACTATGAAGTTCTGGAGAAGAAATTCAAACTCAGAATTTTAATATTTACAATATTAATGAGGTAATAACACAAACTCAGATATATATATATAATTATATTTTCCATAACTGAATAAACAAGCTGTTTTCAGACGAAAATAAGGTCCCCAGAACAGTGTTTGAGGCTAGAAAGGTGGCAGGGTCCGCCACATATAAACAAAGCAAAACTTTGTGAAATTGTGTTTTCCCTTAAGGTCGTTTTGTTTATTCAGTCATGAAAACAGAAACAGTTTATTTATTTAGTTTGTTAAGGCATAAAAATGGGCATTAATCGACACTACACTCCTACACTGGCCTAAATGAGAAAACAATTTAAATGTTAAATGGTGCATTGTGGGGGTTTCTTTGTAGGCTAATTGTGATGCAGAGCAAAGAACACGTGAACTATCATGGCGATTTCAATTATTTTAAAGCAACAGAAGTCTCATTTAAGGTAAATATTTGGAGGGGAGGTGCTACCAGCTTATTTAGGTCAAGTCTAATAATTTATGTCATTCGCAAAATAATATTATATGAGACAGAGGAGGTTTTCAGAAGTCTGTTGTCTCTTTCTAAGACGGTTTCATAAATTGGCTCATATCAGAGTTTGGATAAAGATAAATACAACTTAAAAAAATTCTCCAGCTCAACCATTTCAGTGTCTTTGTCATCAAACCAGTCCAGTCTCCATGGCTCATACTGGACTGTTTTGACTGTTTTGCTCCAGCAGGTCCGTCATGAACGAGATGTAGACGATGGCCAGCCGCAGTGTGTCGATACGGGACAGTCTCTTCTCGTAGGCGAATGTGGGAACTTTCCTCCTCAGTTCGTCAAACGCCTCATTCAGGCTGAACATCCGCTTCCTCTCCCGCACGTTGGCCGCCTGCCGCTGGACCACGTTGATGATCCTCCTCCGTTTGCTCTTGCTGGGATGCCCGTGCGCTCCGCGGCTGTAGCACCTCGGCGCGCCCATCACCAGACGCTCAGTGCGCGCCTCGTCTTCCAGGTCCCGACTCCAGGGCCGCAGCTGGTTAGTCGGACTGGATGGGTCATTATCCACCTGCTGTTTTGGCTCCAGAGCGCACCTTTGAGGAAACTCCATCAGGTTCATGTCATTGACGAAATTGATCAACGCGGAGTCCCCAAAGCGGCCCTGCATCTCCGCATCCAGTCTCACAGAGAATATGCCACTTTTATACGTCTGCTGTTCAGTCGAGCGCACAAACCGACGCCAATCAAAGCTTCGAGGACTGACTGGAATCATTTACCAGACACAGAGAGCATCTCAACAAGTAAATCCAAACTTCTCCAAATCCGGTCAGAGCACGACAGGGTGAGATCCTATTTGGCTCGAGTCCAAGCGCTTTTCCTGCTGTTTTAATAAGTCGCCTGTGCCTCCTCACAGCGCCACATCTTTCATTTCCACTCTGGCTCTAAATTGACTCCATTTCTAACGATAGTCTGCCGGTGAGTGGGTTGAATCCGAGCGGAGGGGTTTAAAAAGGGCGAGAGGAAGCTGCAGGGCCCTGCCAATTGATGCGCAATCCTCCTGGAGGCCTTTAATGAGCTTCTGAAGAACGGAGGCTCTTGACAGAGGGTCATACAGCCCTGTTTGCTCTCTCCTCTCTGCTTCAGAGGCTAAATAATGACACTTTTATCACTTAAACAGGCCAGGGGAAGACCAAACAGAACATTCCCTAACAGTCGCTATACACCAGACGCTTTTCTGTTGCAAATTAAAGCAAATAACTGTGCGTTCCCATGGCAGAGTCCACACTGCAGGGCCTGCTGAGAGAGACACTGGTGGAGCTGTGAGCTTAAGGGGAGAGCTCTGCATTAGTGAGACCAAGTGTGTTACTATTGTTGTTTATATTGATGACAGCTGTGATAAAAATATCAGGGGAGTTGAGTCTGATCGTGTAAAGGTGCAGTATGTAAGAACATCAGTTAAAAAAATCTATAATTAACTAAAATTATCAACTGAGTTAGAGGGTCATACATATATGTTTTGTGTTGCAGAGATATTTACTGGTGTTAGCATGCTAACCAGCTAGCCCCAGCCTGTCCCGGCCCAAAGCTAAAGACCGAAACTCCCCAGAACCGCTAGATGCACGGCCAACTGAGCTAACTAGCTAACGGCAGTTAGAGTTAGCAACAGTTAGTGTTTACTTTGGTGATATGCGACTCGTTTGTTTCAATTCCTGTACAATTCTTACGTATTGCACCTTTAGGTCCGACCTCAATGCTGTTCGCTTTCGGAGCTTATTTCACGTTGTGCTTGAGGTCATGTTGAGGGACACATTTGACTTGCCAAATACAATAAATGTACTGTTTTACTCGCTAAAGCTTTTCATATTAATGTTATTATTGTTAAGGCATGCACAAATTTGCCTGATGACTCAATAGGCACCAAGAAAAGTTACATATCCTACACATATTCAAACACAGGAACTGTCCAGAACAGAAACAATCTTGAGAGTTTTGGTTTCTCTGAGTTAAACAACTGACTCATCTCAACTATGGTGGTTTAAGGAGGAAAGAAAGTGCTGTTCAAAAAGTTGCTGAACTCAGCTCGTGGTTTTAAAGCCCACTCATGATGACAAATTGTTCCAGAGGCATGAAAATATAAACTTTCAGCTTTACAGAAGTAGACTCACTAGGTAATGATCATACTGTGAAAATGGACTAATCCCTGAGCGTGTTACTTTGTTTGATAGGGCGTTTTTCGACACTTTCATTAATTTCTCTGGAATAATAATAATCGTATTTTTGGGGCTGGTATCCATGATTGAGTACAATTTGATGCGGATTCAAATAAAAATCTGGATCTATCTGAATCATACAAGTTTTATTTGATATTGGATTAGGTGTGATTGAATTAAAGGAGACTGTTGGGACCTTGGTGGAGGTATGCACTCTACTGCCTGACATACTAGTTTTTAAGTGTTTCTTAATGTCAACAACTATAACTCCTGAATGAAGCAATTATAATTAGTGTTTCCAGATACATAGTACTGTAGTTATGGATGCTTAATTGCAATCATTGCAGACAAATATCTTCATAAATACCTTTATATTTGCTTACAACAACATTTTATTGTGTAATAAACAGTTATTTGTTTGTATTCTGGTTCAAATGCAATTAGTCATCATGAAGCAAAAGTTAATGGAAGGAGATTTTGTCCTTGTTGTCCACTGAATGAAAATGCAGCATGTTGTGTTGTGCTGTGCACAGTTACATCAGTAACATACCAACAGTAACTCTGAGTGTTTTTGTGATTTGAAGAGCCTCGTGGCATTCCTGTGTGTTTATTCCACACACAGAGTGTGAGTGCAGAAGTGTCCGTCCTGCACACACACTCCAACCTAAGTGTATCTTCTCCATCTCCGTCCGCTGCTTCTTCCTCTCGCTCCCTGTTTTCTGGGCAGGCGGATAAACATGATGGGACATTCCGCCGGTTGTCGTGGAAACGCTGAGAAAGCACAGCTGGGCGGGAGAATATGAGGTAATCTCACCCTGGGGCTGCTGGGTAAATATTGGTCTTAAATAAGGAGTAAAACCCCAAAAGAGACACACAAACACACACGGAGGGACAAACACACACACACACACACACACACACACACACACACACACACACACACACCTTTAGGGTTTATTCCCAGTTTTATTCAAGAGTGGAAACACACAGGGCCGACCTTCACACGGACATTAATAATGGTCCATTTCCTGCTCTGCTCTGTTATTATTGGTTACACAGAGTGAAATTAATGATAGATTGTCGTGTGACTAAATGTTTGTGGAAGTGAACAGCGGAGGTTTGACAGATACAACCTCAGAGTGAAACCGAGAATTTGTCAAAAAGTCTGGATGAGCAAAACACTCAAGTGGATCTTCTTCAGTTAAGTGCACAACCCGCCCCGTTCGCACATGCAGTCTATCACTGAAAGTTGCATGTGTGAATAGTGAACACCACTAGCATTGCCTGAAAGGTTATCCCAGTAATTTACCATTAACTGTGTGTAGCGTGGCATTACTATGCCTCCCACTTAATCATACTCTGCCTCTGATTGGCTTACCTTGATATTCTTACCCTACCCCTAACCAATCTCACGCCTCATGCCTAAACCTAGCCAACCCAACCAATGACGGCAACCAATCAGAGGCAGTGTATCGCGGTTTCTAGCAACAAAATCAGTGGGATCCATAATAATGTGTAAAAACAGGCTTAAGAGTCCAATTTTGCTAGCAGCTTTGTGAGACTGTACAGTACTGTGAGCGAAATGCTAACATGTTGATGATTAGCTTGTGTAATGTTTACCACGTGTACCATCTAATATACTGTTTAGCGTCTTAACAAGCTAACATTTGTAGCCTAAGCACCTAGTATGGCTGTGGCTAATGGGAATTTTGGTGGTTTTGCAGGTATGTGGTCAAACATTAAGTATCGGACAACTTAAACCTTTGACCTGATGGCCTGACTTGATGTAGGCTTCATCCTCTGGGGACCATGAATCTGTACAAACTTTCATGGCAAGTCATTCAATCAGTTGTTATGAGAGATCAAATAAAAATTGCATATTTGGTGGAGCCAGGTTGTTACAGTATATTGATTTTTTAATATAACACACTCAATTTATAATATGTATTGAGTGACTCCACCCAAAATATCCAAATGCTACCTCGCTCCTCAGTTCAACTGTATATGCATGATCCTAAAACACATGCTGTAGCAGAAAGACCATCTTGATACTTAACCCCTATTGGATTTTAGGTTAATATATCTTTTTAATTCCACAGTAAAATCTGATTAGGAAGCTTGGGAAGAACGGACTTTGAGTGCAGTGTGCTGGGAAACTTGATTTCGCTAATCTCACATGATGATGATGTATGGAAGAAAAGTGTAGATTTTCAGTATGTGAGCATTGTGTTTTCACGCTGAAGCAGTTGTCATATAGTAGATTTTTTTAAATATAGAGATCACCGGAGACCAGTACGTGTCCAGTGTGTGCTGCTCCAGAGCAGCCAGAGCTGTTCTCACCATGTAAATCTGTCTTTCTACTCCTCCTCTGGCTCGGTCCTCAGTGTGCTGTAAGAACACAGCCAAATCTCTCCCACCACCACTGTAAATCTGAAACTAGACACTTCTCTCTCGTTCTGTTTCTTTCTCAGCTTCTCTCCTTCACTCTGTCTCCTCCTCAGTTTTCCCTGTTCCTGAGCTATTTCTCTCCACTCACTGATCGGACACACAAACAGCACGACCTCCACTCACTTTTTTGTTTGCCACTTATGAGAGTGGAGCATTATTACGCAGTATACTTATGTATATGAATATGCAGCAACTTTTTTCTGGGTCTTTGGAGCTTGAAAGTTTGAGAGGGAGGGAGTCAGAAGGAGACTGGGGGAGTGAGGGAGATGAGTTTAACTCCTGACCTCTGTCGCTCTGTCTTTCTTTCCTCTTGTCTCTCTCCACACCCAGAAGCTGACTCATTGGCTCACTCGTCCCACCTTCCCCACACCTCGCCCTCTGATTGGCTGGGTGCTTTAACCAGCAGCCAGTCATGGGGTGTTTACACGGCTGGGTGGCCAGTGAAATGTAGGGTTCATGCATGCGTGTGTGTGTGTGTGTGGAAGTTGGAAGAATCCCAATACCACATCATATATCAGCTTGCCCCCCCCCTCCCCACTCCTCCACTCTTCTTCCCCTCGCCAAACCGCTGCATGCCCTCAGCTCCTCCTTTCCCAATTACCCCCTCCCTCTCTTAATCCAACCACTCAAACCTCTTAGCTCTCCCTCGCCACTGCCACACTGAAAACACACACCCACCCATGTCAGCACCTTGCCCCCTCCTCCTCCCCCCTTCTGCTGTCTGAGTAATGTCTGTGTTTATTTTCTGAAAGAAGGTCACCCTTCTTTACTGTGTATTTTAAGGGTGCCATGTTTCATTTGTTTAAACAGTCATATTCTCAACTCCGGTGTATGGTGCGATGCTCGATGGGTAATGGGGAGACTAATGCCATTCATGATGATGATGATGGCGATGATGAATGATGCCGTGTGCCCAGAGCACTTTGGCGCTGCCGGTTTGTCCTCGTGTCCTGAAAATGTTCGTCTGTTGTATGGGTGCAAGTTATAATCTGTTAAATCAGTAGTTTTTCCTTTTTACACTGTGATCGCTTACGTGATATATGATAGGTTAGACTTTGTTTTACTCACTACACTGCCAGAATGGCTTCGGAACAGAGGCCAGTTTGACAGCATTGAAGGGAAACATTACCAATTCTCACACTAGCAATGAAAAATAAAACAAAAATTTTGAAGGACTGAATGTTTGTCTTCCCAGCTGGATTACTGATCAAAGGCTGGGCTGGAAGGTAACCCAATAGCCAGAATAAATGTTCCCACTGTACGTTTCTGCAAATCATGTATATGTTGAAGCTTTAAATTTCTCTATATTGCTACTCCATGGTTAGCAAAAAGTGAGCTTTAATGAGCTGATGTCCCACATCCGAACAAATGAAATGGCAGACAACAAAAAGGCAGGCAAAGGAAAATACCAAAGCAATACAAAAACTGAGGACAAATAAGAAAACCACATGGAACAAATCAGGAATACAGGAAACACAAGGGGAGCAGGGATTAGAAAGTGACAACAAGAGACAACTACAAAATAAAACAGGAAATAACTCACCACAAACCCTAACCATGACAAAATCCACTTGTGTCACGCTTACAAATGTTGAAACACCATATCGGTCAATGGTATCTGGCTTGGCAGCCGTATCAGTGTAATACTACAATCAACCCCTCCACCTCCTAACATGAGAGTCAGCTCATGATAGGACACGTATTGTAGAAATGTCAATATGGTATGTATGACTAGTACAAATTTGAATGTATCCGTGGTTTGGAGAAACATAAAATGGCTCCTAAAGTAATCACTGCATCTAATGCATATTTTGTGTTAGCCATTTCATATCCCAGCAAAGTATTTTTACCCGAGCTGTGGACGACAATTATCCCACTCATAGACTTTTGCTTAGGCTGAACTTCAGGCTGAATCCCACTAAACCTTACAGAATTAGTGTGAAATCCTTTAATGCAAAAGGACTTGAAAACAAAATGAGGTTTCATTGCTCTTCTCTGAAGATGATTTTCTTTTGTTTTGTTGCTTTTTGTTGCCTGCCACATTGTAAACTCCATGAACCTCCATTAAAGTTTGTCTATAACTTAATATAGTTAAATTAACTACACTATAAGGTTACTGATTGCCTTTAACCACAGTGTGTAGTAGAGGTAGAAATACATTTACTTAACACCTCTAGTGTGTCGAGCCCTGTGAATGGAAATGCTTTTCTCAATGTCCAAGCATCCAGGCACATCAGAGCACATTAGCTGGCCTGGATTACAACCCTATTAATTCCAGTGTTTCGCAAATACTGGGGAAATTCTCAGGAATTGTTATCTTTAAAAAATGCATACAGCTTCAAAATGAAAGTGAATAAAGAGATAAACACATCCACACAGGAATTTTGGAAAAATGCAAGATTTAACTGTTCACGTGGCATGCATTACCAGAGCTCATGCAGATGTTTACAGTTGTTATTATGGATTATGGATGCTTTATAGTTAGACAAACTGATTATGTCCTATGCTTTACTCTCTCCCATAAAGGCCAGTGGCTACAACCTAACTATACTCTTGACTCTTATTTGACTGTTAAGATAAATTTGCTTCTGCTTCTTCAGTGAGAGCTGCTGTCTTTTGCAAAGATCCTTTAACTCAACAGGAAGATCTTTGGGTCTTTCTTTTGATGCTAAATGTATTTGGCATTTAAAGACCTCGCTAATTTAAATTTGCCTGCCTGCCAGAGTCAGCGGATGGTTCACTGATCAGGAGAGTTTCTTTCATCTTAGTGTCAGTGGCTTTATAAGTGCTTTTCCAGCAATCAGCTCTAATGTACACATCATCAGCAGCAATTTGGCCACCCAGGTTTCACTTTCCCTTCATCACTCCCTTTCCTTCTTGCCATCTTTCCTCTACCTTCAGCTCTGCTCCGCAGTATCACGGGGTTGTCATAAAAATATAATAATAAAATATTTAGTTGTGTCCTGGGTATTGTCCTGCAAAGCCACATGACTAAACATGAGATCATTTTTTCCAGACCCAGAAGGTTTTTTTCTCTCCTTTTGGCTTATTTATTTTTCTGTGGTTTTGGGAGGTTGTGGCTGAACGTCTGATGATATGCTGTGTGTGTTCCTCTTCTTACCCCTCCCCTCATTAGTCCTCTACACATCGCTGCCTCGATTTATACGCAAAAGGTATAGGGAGAGATAAAAATACATTTTTTTAAATTAGCTTGTTGTTCCACAATAAATCACCACGTTCACTTTCACATTTACGTGTATGGTTTAGCCTCATTCTTTCAATATTATTTGTCTCTTACTATCATTAATACTGTAGCTGCTTAGTTAAGATTAAAACTTTTTTTTGTATTTATCTTTTGTCCTTTCCCTGCCATATTTCCCCAGTGCTTTGGGTGTAGGAGTTACAGTTTGGTCTGAACACTGTCTAGACGCCTATGAGCCTCCCATTACCTCCTGATTACACTGAGCCCTATTAATCTCACTGGGCTGGCTGGCCAGGGCAGAGTGCAAACACACACACACACACACACACACACACACGCACACACACGCACGCACATACACACACAAATTCAAATTATGAATCACATGTTGTTACAATGTTCAAAACAACAAAAAAAGCAAGATAAGAGTGATGTGAAAGATTATGTGTCACACATTACAATTAGTTCCAGAGAAAATCTTAAATCTATGCATGTATATTTCTGTCTGTATGTGTAAGAATAGAGATGGCATCTAGCAAAATGGTGGATGCCATTAAGCATATAACCTACAGAGTGACAGACCATTTTTGGATGGATAGGAAATATATCCATATGTTCAATTACAAATAATTGTCATCAAATATCAATGAAACTTATTTGTGGGGTCCCTCAAGGCTCTTTGTTGGGCCCCAGATATTTTATTTTTGTATTTTTTATATAAAAGGTAGAATAACTGTTTCTAACTATTTCATATTTATTGAATTCACAGATTATACTTGATTATTACATTCAGTAAATGAGGGAGTAGGAAAGGAACTGATAGCTGCATATAAATTGTAGATAATAATATTAACAAACAGTTTAATCTGAGCAAATAAGCATTTATTTTATTATAATGAGAGTCAGATCGCACAAAATACCACTTTCTACATAATGTTGCTTTAAGGTGCCATCATGTTTAATCAGTCCTGCTTGTCAGGAGGCCAGAAAGCTTTGGGAACCTTCCACCAACACCTTATTACATCAGATTTGAGGCTGCATCCAACAATTTTCGGAACTTCCCAAACCGCCAATTGGAGAATTCACATCCACTTCACGCAGTGAGTATCCAGCTGTGTTGAGGTGAGTAAGTCCTTAAACTTCTCTCTCTAGCTCTCCTTGTTCATTCTCAATACAACTAGTTTTACTTTTCATTTGACAGACCAAGTTCAACAATTTGAATGTCTTCCAGGAAAGACTGTGTGAAAATATTGTCTTTGCCCTCTCTTACTTTTAGTTTTTCTTCTTTTGCTATTGCTTTTACTTAAAAAATGATGCAGTTGCACAAAATGGAAAACTCAGTTGTAAGTATCTAAAACTTTGATTTATGTAAGAAGTCCTTTAGAGAATGTATTTTGTTAGTTTCTACCTCTGTACACCTCCACAATGTGACACGCACAGAGAAGAAGATGTCAGATAACCAGTGTTATTAGTGTTATTAACTATCACTGGACTAACTTGGAGGTAACACAATCCTCTATTATCTCATCTTATTTAATCAGTTGTTTCATCAACACGTTCCCTGATGGCTCCCTGGGGTATCTAAAAGCTAATATGTGTTTCAAATTGGACAAACACACACATAGACCCAAACACAATTCCCTTGAGGAAAACGGTGTCACAAGAAACACCCGTCTGTCGTCTCCAGGGTTACTGAGGGCAGGACGGTGGGTGTCGGGTGCCGAGGAAACAAACTAAACTATGGGAATCCAACTCACCAACCAGCAGTGATGTTTACTTTTGGGGTTAATAGTGTGTGTGCATGTGCTCTTGCATACGTGTGCTTGGACATTGATCCCTTGGGAAAAGTTTAACGCTTGAGCCCGTCTGTGCAAGTTGGGCTATTTGCCTACCTGAGGGAGCATAAAAAACAGAGATGCAAAGCAGAAGTGCCAAAAATCTCTCAGAAATGCCTTTGAAAACACCATAAAGGGATTTCATGGATGTCAGTAGGCCTGTGAGAGATGGGCTTTGATACGACTCAGCCCTGGCTGGGCCGTGTTGGAGGATATATGGCTGCAGTTGCACGGCTCTGACTGGTGGAACACTTAAGGTTTTATGACCTGCTGCCATTTGGGGCTCTGGGATGGAGCAGAGTGCCGACCACATAACTAATTAGGCCTGGCCAATGGGGGTGTGCAAGGATGGGGATTTGTGGATTGTGGGTTTGTGGATGTGGTGTGTCTGCATGAGTGAGCCAGTGAGTGTGTGGCATGGGTTGTTGTGTGTGTGTGTGTCCTGAACCTGGAGGATTGCGTCAGGGAGCCGTTTGTTCTCCGTAAAGACTTCAGGGGCTCTTTCATGTAGGAGCTGCCAGGCCTGGAAACTTTGACACAGGAGATAGAGACACCGCCAGTCTACACACACATTAACACACACACACACACATCAGAGACCACTCCCTGAGAGGAGAAGGAGACGGAGGTGTATGAAAAGATAGTCTGGCCTGCTCAACAAAAACAACACTCCTCCTATTGTCTCATCCCCCTCGCTCGCTCGCTCTCTTCTTCTCTCCAGCGGAGGATCATGAAGATAAACGACCGTGCCTAGATATGAGAGTCCAGTGGCAAGACGGGCGGGGGGTGTCAGAAGTGGAATGTGTGTGAACTGCACACCGCCTCCTATAAATCAGGGAGACAAGTAGGAGGAGGAGGAGGAGGGAGGGCAGGATGGGGAGGAAGGGGAGTCCATGTGAGGGAGTGATAGCAGGAATGACAAGATAAATGAGCGGTGATGGAGGGAGGGGGCACAGGTGCAGGAGAGGTGCACGACTGATAAAGGCAGAGGAGGTCGTGGGAGGACAAATGACAGTGAACCAAAAGTCTACTTGAACTTTTCAGAACAGTTTAAAAAAAAATTATCTGTGTATGTTACGATTGCAGGTTTGAAGTGTTTTGTGTGTTTGTACAGTTGAAACAGTCGAGGCTGCTCAATTTGAGGTCATTGAGAGCATTCTGGGAAAACCAGGACCCATTTGTAATGACTATGTACTTTGTGATTACATTACAGTACATTAAGTTTTATTTCATGTTAATGCTCTTCTGCTCAAGGCTAAAATCTGGTAACATGAGCTTTTAACTGTTTATTTAATGTGTGCGCGTGTGTGTGTGTTCTACTTGAAGCAGGTTTTGCACATTTCAATGACTCTGCATTAAGAGCATTATTCTTATTTTAGTAACACTTTCTAGAAAGGTTTATTAGTTGTAACTATGTCCTCATAATGTTTTATTATAAAGTAATTACAAATAACTTAAAGATCAGTTATAAACCATTATTAAAGATACACTATGAAGTTTTGGGGAAGACATTTTAATTCTTCATTGTATTTTTTAAACAAACTCTTCATTTTCATGACTGATAAACCTCATAAACAAACTGACCTTAAAGGATAACACAATTTCATACTGTTTAACTTTGTTTATATGTGGCGTACCCTGCCACCTTTCTAGCTTCAAACAGTGTGTTGTTGAGGATAAGAGTTTGTATTATTACCTCATTAATATCTTTATTTTATTCATTAATTTCTCCAGAGCTACATAGTGCCCCTTTAAGACCAACTTCTGGGTTGTCAAGTTGTAAAAGAATCTGTTGTGATAATGCAGATATAAATGTTGGTATTCCATTAAAGGAATAGTTCAACATTAAATGAACTATACGCTTTCTTGTTACATGAGAAGTTTGATACAGCTCTCACGTCCTTTCCCGTAAGAATATAAACAATTTCTTGGGCTGAGAATCCAGGAAGTAGCCGCTCCTGGCAGCAAGAAATAATCCGGCACATAACACCCTGTGTTGTATCTACACTTACACGTTATTAAGTGAGCTTTAGAGGTGCTGGTAGGCATGTTTTTTTAAACTTTGGATAGAGCCAGGCTAGCTGTTTACAGTCTTTATGCTAAGCTAAGCTAACTGACAATAGCTTTTTTATTTATTGTACAGACATGAGAGATCTAACTCTCTGCAAGAAAGAGAGGTAAAACATAAAATATATTGTCTTTGCACGCTTTTCAGTTAAGTATATGTCGATAATGATTAGGAAATTATCACTTGCTATTGTCCTCTAATGAATACTTATGGGTTTCTTCCTTTCTAATAATCCTTCCGGTCATTATTCATAAATGTTAATAAGCTATTATTACAGGCTTTTAATTAAAAAGCACAGATGTATATTTTCAGGTGTGACAGATGAAGATGAGCCGAGTTCAGCTCATTATCTCTCCTCGTTAGGCAGCTCCCGATAAGCTCTCAACTCTTAGCACCTCACAGCTTATGATGAGACTCACAGCTGGAAGTCAGGGGGTGGAGGGGTGTAAAGAAAACACAAGGATCTTTAGGCCGTCTATCAGCGCTTTATCACTTGACACCCACTCGTCGGCATGAAAGTTTGTTGCGGGAGGGTGTTTTTTGCCATGAAAAACACGAAATCTTGCCGTTAACAATCAAAGAAATGTTAGATTTCTAAAACTTAAAAAAAAGCTGTTCCTCTGTATGTGATCAGGATATTTCAGATGATTCTGAATGAAAGATGGAAGCAGCAACTTTTCAAAATACAGAGCTCTTTAATTCTTAATATCCATTTCTGTTGGTTTTCAGCTGAAGACAGACAACACTTCATGTGAAAACTGTCAACGCAACACTGAACAGTGAAACAGAACAAACAATTCATGACAGCACTGTTTGTCACTGTGCATGACTCATTTGTAGGATGCTGAGTGAATACTGCAAACACTTGGTGGTAAAAACTTTCTCCGTCAGTTGCAGCTAAGACTGCAGAGGCACGTGAGGCAAGAGAGAAGAGACATTTCTTAAATTGAGCTGTTGTCTAAACGTCCTTCAGTATCCATGAAGGAGGACATGTACGAAAGCAGGCACAGAGGATTAATATCAATTCAAAATTTTTCCTCATTTGGCTCCATAAATTCGACTCAGATCGGGCCTATTTACTCTGAGCTTCATGTTGAACAGGTGAAGTTGACATGACAGGAGTGAAAACTGTGTTTCTGTGTCCCAGTGTGGATGTATGAAGCAGTTTTGCTCCCTCATCAGGCAGTTTAAGGGAACTACAATCCAATGAGGGTTGATATGTCAAGTCGGACCCTTGCAGAATCTTGCTTTATCAAAAGTTGTGTCTAATCCTTAAGGCACGTCAGAATATTCCTTAATTATTAAACACAATTAACCTGATTTTCAAACAAGATATGATAAATTTTTCAGGCAAACTGCTCAATGCCGCTTTTCCTCTTCTTCTTGGACTTTGGTGTTTCAGCATCTTCGCTAACACCAGACGTGACACCAGGTTCATGTTTCCTCTTTTTGTTTGGCTTATCGCTAAGGTAACCGCTTGAGTCGCTGCCGTGGACGTCCATGGGGGAGACCTCAACCTCCCCCTCCTCCTCTTCTTTTGGATCTTTATCCTTCTTCTTTTTCTTCTTCTTCTTTTTCTCACCGGCTTCATTTCCATTTGCTTCATCCATTGTTCCATTTAGCTCTTCAGTCGTGTTGCCATCCAGTTGGCAGGAGGATTCATTTGTGACCTCCGTGTCCGTCTCCACCTCTTTGACTTTGTCTTTCTTCTTTTTCTTCTTTTTCTTGGGGGTGTCGACAGGAGACTCCTCTGTTGGTTCTGGGTTCGGCTCGGTTTCTGGTGGTTCTGGGTCGTCTGCTGTGACGTTGGACTCTGAGCTCTCACCCAAAGCTAACAGCTCCTGCACCCTGTGGCACACACACAGACAAAACACAGTTATCAATCAAGGGTTAAACAAACCTTGAAAATGTCTTTTCTAAAACATTATACAACCTGTTTCTACTGCAAAAATAGTCTGAGGAAAGAGCCGAGAAAAGAACAAACAAACTGTGAAATAAGAAGAAGGGTTGGTCAGGCATTATCCTGCATCAAGTGCAGGTGTGTGTCACTTGCCTGGTCCTGTCCAGTCGTCCTCTGATCAGCAGCACCCCCACCGTGTCAGCGTCAAGCGCAGTCACCTCAAACTCCAGCTCTGCTCCGATCCTCGGCCCCGCATCCCGCCAGGTCTCCACCGAAACCAGGTTGGGTTTGGGGATGCTGGCGTTAAAGCAGCTGTGCACCAGGCAGCCCACGTGGCTCACTCCTAGTTTATTCACCTTACCCTATCAAAAGAAACACAGCAGGAATAAAATAATATGCATAAAAGTGCTAGAAAAAATATCATGTACGGTATATAACATTTTTTATATAGTCCCGTGAATATTTAATCACATGAATGGACTATCCTGCATATCACTTTTGTTTACAAAAGAATTAAAGGATTAAATCGGTTTTCTCCGAGCCTTGTTCATAGAAAGCTTCACAGAGAGGCCAAAAGTCAAAGCTGAGAAGTACTGTAAACGACTCTCAATCACATCTTCAGCCAAGTGCTGTAATTGTAAATCTCACCAGCAGTTTCTGTCCTTTTCTGGGCTGAAAGACAACAAAGTTGGCCTCTATGTCCATGTGGATGTAGCCGCTGTCATCGTAGATGTGTCCGTTCTGGCCCATTATCCTGATGTTGTCATAGGCCAAGGGCACTCCCTTCAGACTGCAACAGGTTGAGACAGAATAATAAATGTTGGACATTAATGGTTAGATGAAACGTGCGAATAGCTGAAACACAGCACAAAAAGCACCAACACAAACAGCTGAACTCCCCGAGCGCACATCTGTCTTCAAGATGCCACAATGCACTTAAACGAATACTTACTCACTTTCCACTGCATTTACTGGACAGCTTTAGTAACCAGCTAGTTAAAAGATTTAAGTCGAAAAACAAAATGTACAATCAGCTTTTGTTTTTAAAAAAAAATGATATTTTGATGTTAATTTAACAAAATAGTTTGAGGTGGTTATATTAGCTTTACTTTGACCAGCTGCGACATAACATTCTGCAACGATTAATCGCTTAGTTGTCAACTATCAGATTTACTATTTTGATGATCGATTAATCAGTTTAAGGCATTAAAAATATATTTTAAAAATATTTTCTGGTTTCTTGACTCTATGACAGTAAGCTCAATATCTTTGGGTTGTGGACAAAACATGACATTTAAGGACATCTTTTTGACACCTTTTCACAATTTTCTGACATGGTGTAAATCAAACAACTAATCGATTAGTAGACAAAATAATTGGTGGATTGATTGGACAATGACAATAATAGTTAGCTGAAGCCCTAACAGCTAAGCATCAATACCAATAATAAACCAACTCTGACAGGGGAGGCCTGCTGCAAAATGTATACTTTTGGCTGTTTAAGTGCACTTTTCTGCTTATATACATCAAATACTTAAATTAAATTGAATGAATAAATAATTAATACAGGACTTTAACAGTGGTGGAGTGTTTTAACCTTGAGAAACTGCCACTTCTTCCTTACTGTGTTTCCATCACTTTGTTCACCACTGCCAGCCTCAAGCCTTTTTTTCCAGTTCATTAGCTGAGACATGGAGGTATAAGCTGTTTACAATGTAGGCTTGACCTCTTTAACAACTGGTTGACGTGGGCTTGTGTGCCAGTTTGTGGACATAATTGGTGTCGTGTACTGGAACAGCAGACATGTCGACAAGGCTAACAAACTAAAAGAAAGTCAGAAATGA
Source organism: Pagrus major (assembly GCF_040436345.1). NCBI lineage: Eukaryota > Metazoa > Chordata > Actinopteri > Spariformes > Sparidae > Pagrus > Pagrus major. The sequence goes on along the minus strand of NC_133217.1, from coordinate 10,689,949 downwards.
AAAACGGTGCTGTTACCTATGGGAGAACCTGAGCAGCTCGGCCTCCAGCTCCTCCCGTATACCTGTCCTCTTCTTGTTCAGGTACATGGGCGGCAGGCTGATGTGTCTGCGGTGCGTGTTCATCACCAGACACGAGTACGGCGCTGACAGCAGCTCGGAGGCGGCCACGAACGACGGGACCAAGCACGTGACCACGCCCGCGTCTCTGCCCGGTACAGAGGACACTTCGGACGGTTGGTTTGGCGCACTGGCGGCGGAGATCTCCCCGGACATTTTCACATGTTTTGGGTCCTCTTCAGCATGCTCGAGGTTCGCCATACTGTTTGGGAAAACCGGAAGAGTGAAGACAGGCGACTTCCGCTTTGAAGATGGCTCGACAGCTGCTAAAGCATTAAAAACCTTTCTTCATATCGCCGCCTGGTGGCCAGGAGGTGAAACGACAGTCGAAGATAAGTTAAATAACAGATCTGTATATTTTTTTTACCATACAAATAAGTTATATTTACATATAAACAAACAAAAAAAGATTTTATAATCATTATATTTTTTTGTTATTGTGTAAAAGATAAAGTAAGCAAACCCTTGATAATAACAGAAAAGAGGTTGACAAGTTAGTTATATTTACATATAAACAAAAAAATGACCTAATAATCATTATATTTTATTTTACTGTTATTTATAAAAAGTGCAATCCCTTAATAGTAACAGAAAATATGTATAGCAAATTTGTTATATTCACATGTTTAAACAAAAAATATTTATAAACATTATATTTTTACAGAAGCCCTAAAGGGCCATGCATTCATACATTTTATTTCCTCCGTTTTCCCGTGATAAGGAGTTAATTTCATTTGTTTAGTTATTATCTCGAAATCTCGAGATAACAAAACTTTGTTTTCCCGAGATAACGATATAATTAATTTGAGATCTTGAGAAAACAAAATGATAGTGTAGTATATTAAATCATTGCAGGAAACATCATTCAGTGTAGCAATGTCAGAGGAGCAGGAGCATATCGATCACCGCGTCACATATCTTCTCAATCAAGGCCTGACATCGGTCAGCATGTTGTGTGTGATGGAAATCTCAGGCCTATCATATCACAGTCATTATCTCGAAATCTCGAATTAATTATATCGTTATCTCGGGAAAACAAAGTTTCGTTATCTCGAGATCTCGAGAAAATTATCCCGTTATCTCGGGAAAACGGCAGTTGTTATTTTGAGATAATAACTCGAGATCTCGAGAAAACAAATGAAATGAACTCGTTATCACGGGAAAGCGGAGGAAATAAAATGTATGAATGCATGGCCCTTTAGGGCTTCCGTATATTTTGCTGTTGTGTATGAAAATAAAGTAAGCAAACCCTTGATAGTAACAGAAAATATATATAATAAATTAGTTAATTTACATATTTTCACAAAAAAATTCAATAATCATTAAATATTTTCTTTTACATTTTGTATAAAAATAAAGTAAGCAAACCCTTAGTATCAAAGGATCTGTAATAGTTAAATTATTATTCTATAAACATGTTGCTGCTTTTAAATTTTGCATGCTGTTATAGTCAATTTGTAAAAATATAAAATATCATAATCTTAATCTCCAATGTGACATGTAATTAAATGTTGTATGTTTTTGTAGTAAAACATTTATATCCCTCAAAAATCGATGTATTCTGGTACATTTTTAATTTTCATAATTGTATTTACTTATTATAAGTTAGTGAATAAAGCCACAAACACTTTTCCCATCCAGCCAACAGGGCAAAGGACCCCCAGGTGCACAACTGGTTTGTGGTAATGTGATTAATTGCTACATGCAACTTTCCTGCATATTGATACTATCCACACTGTGCAGAGAATGGCAGGAAGGAGGTTTTAAGTAATCCAGCAGGGCAGCCTCAGCAGGTTAATCCGGGGATACTCCCAGTACAGTGAGTCATTTGCGACTGAAACCATAGAAACCAGTTATAATTATTGCATTTCCTCACCAACATGACCTTTGTTATTTAAATTCAAAGGTGTGTACTGACAACACTTGCAAGAATGCTGTAGAGCTGCTCATCCCATAAGAGATCACATTGATTCTGTATCCTGTTCTTACCTGCAATGACACATTAAGATCATTAGGGTGACCTGAGGTGTCAATTAGTGCCACTGTTGCACATGCACACGCACACACATAGACACACGCGTAGAGAAATACACTTGTACAAACACACACAGCTTAATCTAGTGTTACTGTTTTCTGACAGAGCAGCACCACAGGAGGTCACATGATTCAGCATTTCACAAACTCACACACACACACACACACACACACACACACACACACACACACACACACACACACACACACACACACACACACACACACGGTGCAGTGCAGATCTTGTGCTCTCTGGGGTGCCATGGGCCTCTCCTGTCTGTTGTCACGGTGATAAATAGTGACGTTGGTTTCTTAGTCAGCAAGAGCTCCCAGCGGCTTCTGCTGCTGTGGGCCCTGCTGGTTAACACACACACACACACACACACACACACACACACACACACACACACACACACACACACACACACACACACGCACACACACTTCCTTGAGGGAGCAAACACCATAATGAGGTATTGAGCAGCACTGTGTTGTCAGAGCAATTGTATATCTTCATTAGAAGTCACAGCTGTGTGTCTGTATGTGTGCACGCATGTGACTGTGTGCGATATCGTCTTTTTACTGTTTACGTCTCTGCATTTGCTTTGTGAAGCATTTTATATTTACAGGTTTGAGAGGCACTATAAAACAGATTTACTTAGACACTTTACTTTACGATGAGTGTGTGAACCACGAGCAGAGCCAAAGGCATCACTGAGTTAAACTGGGGTCCCATAGGAATGCAACGGCTTCCTATATCTTGCTGCACATTGATTAATGTTGATGGTGAGGCGCGCAGGTTGTCAGTGTGTGATACTGTGCACTTGGTTTTTAAGATTAACGACATGCATTCATCGAAAAATCAACTTTAAAGCAACACTATGTAACTTTGTGTCAAAAGATAGTTGAGTGTTGAGTCTCTTTTCATCCATCCATCATCTGTTACCACTTATCCGGGCTGGCGTCAGTCCAAGCTAACATGGGGCGGGTGGACGTACACCACTCTCATGCCCAGGTCTTCAAATACCAATCAAAATCAAATACCGAATCGGGCCTTTGGCATCGGGACCGAACCTTAAAGGTCCAATATGTAAGAAATGGCAACCTGTTTTTCATTCTCAAAACAAAGTAACCACAAACTGCTGCTAACTGTATTATGTTTATACAGCCATGATTGTAGCTACTGTTTGCTTGTTAGCTCAGCTAGCCTTGATTATAATTATACCAGGTGACAGATCAGCTGAGTAAAAAGTCATAACAAGCATTTCTACAAAAATAATCCATGCTACAAAAAACATATCATATATGTCATACTTTAATTTAATTCACTTTTATAAGAAGCATTTATAAAAATATGTTTGATTTATAAGTACGGCTAGATTCCTGAAATACAAGCGTGGATATACAGTACAGTACATTGCACATAATTTCATGTCAAAGCATTCCATTATCAGATGGTACATACACTTTTACTGTAGGCTATCTCAAGATCTGCATTCCATAATCCCATAACAAGACAGAGAGAAGAATAATTGAGACTGAAATAGCTCTTCAAAAACAAGTGAATCAGCTGCATGCTCGGTTTGTGCTCATCACTTTGAGGCATCTGATTAGATACAATCCATCCCTCCTGCTCATTAGTTTAAAGGCCAGATGATGTCACGCAGATGGTGTCACCTGAATTGTCACCCAAACGGTGGCTCTCCGTCCTGTTTTGAATCCATTTTTGCATAATTATTCAGAAGCACTAATGCCTCCCTCTTGTTTTTCAAAATGTCCTTCTTATACGGAAGAAAAGGGCTCCGAGGCGAGAGACCTGGTTTCACTCCCTGCAGTCACAATATAGTTACTGTGTATGCTGTAGGATATGTAGAAAGAAGTACATGCTGTATTTGTCGTCTGACAGCAAGCGATTCATGAGCTGTCTGTGTGTGATTCGCCTTTGGTAATACGTCATCACGGTGATGATGCGGTGTGTCCGTTGTAGGAGATCTGGGGAATGCCGTTGCTGGAGTTGTCCAGGATCTCCTATTAGGGGACACACAAACATACTTCTTAACTTAACACTGTCCAAACACTTGTGCTGAAATCCTCTCAGGTCATGTAACATCATCTTCCTTGAGCTAAAGGTCTAACTGACGATGCTAAGATAAGAGCCTTCCTTCCGCTGTCATGTCCTACCTTCTCGGTCATCTCGTGCGAGTGGTGCAGCGAGTGTTCCCTCTCCAGGAACATCCTCTGCTGCTCGGAGCTGGCCAGGCGGCAGGTCAGCCACGTGGATAAGGTACAGGAGGAGATCCCTGGACAGGAGAGGAAAAGGAAACAACATTTGACGTTTTATTTAAAAGAAAAAAGAGTGGGATGACGCATCTAGTGATGTGCCTCTATGATGGCAGAGACAGTCTGTTGGTCCAAACTGAAGTTAATGGTCCTGAGAGGATGAAGCATACATATAGCATGCATACTAAAGTAAGATGGACAACATGTGAAACATTATACCTGCCAAACATCAGCATGTTTGCATTGCCACTGTGAGCATTTTGTCATGTTGATGTTGGCATTTTGCTGTGCTCAAGTACAGCCCCACAGAGCTGCTAACATAGCTGTAGATTCTTAGTTCGGAATCTGAGACTGTTCTGGCCATATCACATTACACATTGCTCCTTCAAGACAGAAGAGGACCATGAGATAAATTTGTGGGGGGGGGATCCTTAAAAAAATAGTGTTTGATTTGATTTCTGGGGGAACATTTGACTGTGCTGTCTCCTGTGATAGAGTTACAGTGAGTGTGATTCAGAGTAATAATACAGATTTGGGATAATTTACAGTATTGATAGGTATGAGGTAAGATTTACCTTTATCTTTACAGAGACACAACATTACTATACTATGACAACATGCCACATACAGTGGGCTGTATATTAATGATAGTGTTGTGTGTTGTTTTGTTTACCCAGACAGGCCAGCGTCATGGCAGCCAGATGGATCGAGTGCATAGAGTCTGGTCGTTTGTTCAGCGCCCGAACAAACTGGAAGTTGAGGATGCCACCGATCAGCCCACAGATACAGCATGCTGAAAACAGGATCATCTGAGGGACGGAGACAGAGAGAAAGGTTTATGTTAATGCGAACGGCAGAATTGATATCCTATCAACAAAACAGTAAACAAGCTGACAAAATGTGATGGGATGGGCGATATACACAGTACTACTGAGCTTCCATCTCCATCATTCTGCTGTTTTTTGGACGCCAGCTGCTCTTATGAGTAATGCGTATCAGTCAAAATAAATCTCATTTCCTATTAGAAAATTGGATCGCTCTCAAAGCACACTGTCTCTTCCAGAAATATTGCACGCTTGTAAATATGCTTGCATCACTCACTTGCTGTATTTCTGCTTGTGTGTGGCTGATTTTACTTTCAGTATTTAATCAATCACATTTTACAGATTACTTCCTTAGAACTGTAATCAGCAACTCAAGCCCAGTATGAGAATCTACCTGTTTTTCCAGGGGAAATGATTGCAGTGTCGTTACTTTGCAATCAGTATAATAAAATCCAATCGATTCAATTCTACTCCTCATTTATTGTGCATGCATGTGTGTGTGTGTCTGGGAGTTCAGGTTCTCGTTCACTGCTGCTGGTACAGATGCCTTTAGTGCCTTTAACCGCATGAAAAACGGGCATCTCCAATTTCAGTCATTACCCGGTGAAGTGTGGAAAGCGGCTGGCAGGAGTCCGGAGCCAAACCAACCTAATGCAATCATTACCCCACAGGCTGACAAGCAGGGAGGGAATGGAAGGAGATGAGGAGAGGAAGATGGAGAGAGTGAGAGCATCGGAACGACTCGGAGAATGAGATTGAAGGCAGATGGATGGGAGTGATGGGAAAGGGAAAGGCATGAGGTTAAAGATGGCGACAGAGACAATAGGTGGGGATGGATAGGATGAGACGGAGGGGGAGAAAGGTTGAGGGATGTCTCTGTTACAGCCGATTGTGCTGACATCGATCCATCATTAGTGCTCTTCCCATAGGAGACAGTCGGAGAGAAACAAGAAGACTTTGTCACACAGAGAGACCGCGAGGCGATCGGCGGGCAAAGAAAAAAAAAAAGAAAAGATGGAAAGAACGACAGAAAGAGAAGAGGAGAGGTGACTGCTTGTCTCCTCTGGTTTCCTCAGATGTCTTTTACAGAGCATGCTGTACTGTGTGGCCCTGCTCTGGAGGAGGACAACACACACAACAGACACACACACACACACGCACACACAGGTCCTCACATTGACTTCAATTCATACCTTACCCCTAAACTTAACCAGGACCTCAAAATCACGTTTTGCTGCATTATGACCGGCCTTTGGTCCCCATGAGGACTATTGGTCCTGACATGGTCAGTGTTTATTGGGGACCCAAATAGGCATAAACATGTATATTCACACACACAAACACACAGATATTTACATCCTGCAGGGTGCATACCAATGATGTATATATATATACTGTACTTCAGAGTGCATGTGTGTGGATTATTAGTTGACAGAATGTAACATTATTGAGCATTTCTATTGAATACTGACGGTGCACACGGCAAAACTCATCTTTTGGTGAGGATGTCGTTTAAGTTTAACACAATCAAAAGCAAAAACTGTGGAAGATGAGAGTAAAAATGAAAGACAGGCAGAGAAACAAAATAATGTCTGTATATATTATATTATAATATATAGTGATAGTGATTTGAATGGTTTGACATTTGGGGAAATTTGCTTATTCACTTTCTTGCCAAGAGTTAGATGAGAGGATCCATACCACTCTCATCTGTCTATAAGTGTGAAGCTACAGATACACAAACAGACAAGCAGAACAAACAAACAAACAAGATGTAATGCATCAGTCAATGTATATTAGCAGTAATAGGGGGGTTTTGTTGCAAAGCTTTTCCAGTCTTTATGCTAAGTTAAAGGTAGGGAAGGCCATTCTTGAGACAGATGATTGCTGAGTCTCATTCCCAGATCGTCAAATACCAAGGTGTTGGGTTAGAATTTTGTGCAGAATTCTGACCCATAAGGTAAAGTACTTGACAGCCTGGAAATGAGACTAACCAATCAACTATCTTTCTCCAGTATCGCCTTCCCTACCTACCTTGAAGTTAACCAGTTGCTGGCAAAATGTCAAGTTATTCCTTTGAAACAGTCTGACTCCTCCATTTGTCACATCACTGGAAAGAGCCTTTTGTGTTTGCTGCGGCAGGAAACGCTATTCAAACAAAATGACCAAAATCAAATACACAGAGAGAGGACAACAAAAGAGGCTACTGGGTGTCACGGAAGTAAACAAACGAAAAAAAAGCTTTCATAAATGTACTTACAATAAGACCTGTCCTCTTTCGAGCGCACAGCACTCCGCACATCCCACAGACCAGAAACTGGAAGGAGACAGAGAACAACAAATGACTAAATGAACATTTCCAAAGTTGTAATTAGTTCAAATCACTGGGTAAGAAACTATATCAAACTATCTTCTATCACTCCCTCCTCTCTCTCTGTCTTGACAACAGGAAGGGTGAATGTATTCTTTTCACTCGGTTATTCAGATGCAATTTTCTCCCTCTATAAATAGAGTGTGTCAATGTGGGCTCGCAGCCATATTGTCCTGGATGTCAATGATTCAGACTGAACTGGAGCAGCATGGCGGTGTATTACGCTGGCAGAGTACACTTACAAGTGGGACAGCGCAATGAGCTGAGGGCTGCATTGTTTCGCTGGAAGTTGTGGGAAGCAGTAGTCAGGGCTTGTGTGCGTATATGTGTGTGTGTGTGTGCGTGTGTGTGTGTGTGTGTGTAAAGGGAGGGTGTGATGTCACTCTCATTTTTAATCAGTAAGGTTATATCAGTTGTAGTTTTTAATTATTTTAGTGGTGCGATAAAAGGTGGAAGCACCCTAAAATCACCCTTCTTGGACTATCAGCCATATCTTGTGGCGTTCATCAGTGGAGGGCTTAAAGGGTAACTCCACCAATTTTCTACATAAACGTGTGTTGACAGGTCTTGAGGAGTGCTACTGCATATGTGAAATAGTAGTATAAAGCCTTTTGTGGCTCCACAGGAAGCTGCATGTAATCTGATAAACTGCCACCAGTGATGTCTCCCAGTGGATGTTGCATTGTGGGTAATGTAGGCACTAGGTTTTGAAAAGGGAAGAGGAATGTGGCGATATCTCTGGTTCTGTTGTATCTATTTTTAACTATTTGTTTTTAAACCATCCGTAATGAGTCCAGCAGTGTGGACTGCTTTTCAAAACATGCAGCCCACATTACCCACAATGCAACTTAGCCACTGAGTGACAGCATTGGAGGCAATTTATCAGCTTTAAACTACTTTTTCAGTTGGTCTTCGTAGTTTTATTGTGGGACATAAGATAATAGTTCAAATGAGAATTTGAGTCTCTCATTATTCCAGTAATCCTAGATACAAAATAAAAGTTGTCCTAATCACATCTGTAGAGGGAGATTTTAATCTTCTATCTGACTTTATAGGCAAACTTTCTAGGACTGCGTGGTTTGCCATGGATCGATAATAAAAACAAATAACGGAAGTTATTCCATGTGAAAAGAAACTGTTTCATAACTAGAAATGTACAGACAAATATCAGATATGAACGAGAATCACTTTCCCTGTTTCAGCAGGATCTATTTGCACAATCTTGCACATTCAATCTACTTCTACAGGACAGCGGTCAGTAACTCTTAATGACTCCCAGTTCCTGAGAGAAGATCCAAACCTTTGGGTAATCAGGAGACACGGGTGGCTGACTCAGCATTCAACAGCTGTGAGGTTTGAACACATGGACCTCTCATTGCATAACATCTCAAATATACAACCTATATAATGTAATATCACTAACTGCTTTCTTTCTTTCTTTCTTTCTTTCTTTCTTTCTGATGCATGTCCACATAGTAACACACCTTGTGAGTATTTAAGCTTCTCCAGACTTTGCACATATCTGATATTCATATGTTTCTCTATGACTCATATTGCCTCCGCTCCAGGCGCAAAACTGTTACCCCAGCTGGAGCAGCACTTACTGTAAAGAAGCTGATTCAAGGTTATAAATAGCCACTAAAAATACATGAAACTCAACTTTTCATTGCTCAGCAGCAGCATCAAGACAATGAGGCTTACATTAGCAGTGTAACAGGAGGAGACATATGCAGGAGAGTGAGAGGATGATTGTGCGTAAAAGCTTTGACCCTCCCAAAGCACAGAGCAACAACTGAAGCATGAATTAATGAAACTGATCTTTAGATGTTTACTTGCAGCACAGAGGCCCCTCGAACATCTAATGGACAAACATGACCGCATTATTTAGTCTTCACCTCCTCCGGGGTTTCCATACTAGGAGGGATGAACCAAAACTTCCAGTTAGTGATTTATATTAGATAAACAATCACAAGTATGAACAAAAATCAGTCTAATACTTGAATGTTTCTTAAAACAGAGGCGTTTTACCTTGTGCTCAAAACTAATATCTTTCAGCCAAAATCATAATAAAATCACACTTAACCTCATTCCATATGCCTTATTTTAAAGGGGCACTATGTAGTTTTTGGAGCAAAAAAATTCAAACTCAGAATTTTAATATTAACAATATCAATGAGGTAATAATACAAACTCAGAAATATTTATTTTTTCCATGACTGAATAAACAAGCTGTTCTCAGAGGAAAATAAGGTCCCCAGAGCGCTGCTTGAAGCTAGAAAGGTGGCAGGGTCCGCCACATATAAACAAAGTAAAACAGGATGAAATTGCGTTGTCCTTTAAGGTCAGTTTGTTTAATCACTTTTTTCAGTCACGAAAAGGAAGAGAATTTGTTTATTCAGTTTGTTTAGGCTTAATTAAAATGTATTCCCCAAAACTACATAGTGGACCTTTAATACTTACACACAGTCATACTCTGAGAATGTATCTCAAAACATACTCACAAAGGAGGATAAGTAAAACAGGCTGATAGTTCCCCTGAGTTTTATCTCTTCCTCTACCCACCACCCCGCGAGATACTTATCCCCCCTGGAAGTAAATAAAGAAAAATAAGTAAAAGTTGTTCTGAGGACGTACACAGAGTCCGCTCCACACCGGGGACGCGTCGCCCTGCTGCGGCTTGTGCTGGCCCCGGACCCAGCTGATGCCCACGGCTCCCAGGACGATGCTCGCCACACCCAGGCCCACCTCCACCACGGACAGCAGGAGCAGGCTCCACAGGATCTTGCGGCTGGAGCACATCCTGCCCCGGGCATCTCTCCAGCTCCAGCAGGAGGAGGCGGCAGGAGGCGGATGGAGGGGCGGATGGAGAGGAGTCCGCTTCTCGGTGCTCCGAGGGCGGCACGGCTCTACTGCTTCATTCCCGGCTGGAAAAGAGGGGTTATCCGAACAAATAGAGGTCCAGGTGGAGTAGAAAGGTTAGCGGGAACTTGAGAGGTTCGTAAAGTAGACAAAACTGGCGGAGGGGAGCAGCTGGCTCTGCGGCTGGATGATGTGTGGAAGGAGAGCGCGCTCCGCTCCAAGTTCCTCCGGCTGCTGAAGCGCGTGTGTGCCGCCTGGCGCTGACCAAGGTACTTAAGGACCACTGCACACACAAACACACACACACACACACACGCACGCACGAAATCGCGCGCTCACACACGCGCGCAACCCAGAGCCACGAGTCGCAGCCCCCGCCCTCATGTGGAAACATTCAAACACTGAACACACGAAGGAGCAGTAATTATTATAAATAGACTGACTAACAGGTCCTGCGTCTCCTGAATATACTGTGTGAGACCAAACAAAGAACAAGTGAGGCAGGTTTATAGCAACTGTCGACACCAAGACGAGTCATCTGTACATAAGACATGAGAAAGGCACACGGAAGGGATAGGAAACTAACACACGTTGTTATTTAGACACAGGATTTTTTAAAGAATTATGTAAAATAGAGAATAAAAACACATTAAACAGAAGAATGAACAATTAGAGTAACTTGAGTAAAAGAAAAGATATCCTGTTAAAATATTACTTTGGCAAGAGTGAAGGTCATCCATACGAATAGTACTTAAAAGTCTCAAAGTATCTGATATGAAATGTGCTTAAGTACCAAAAGTACAAGTTAAATTAAATGAAACATATATTTACATGTATAAACTGTGTACTTGGCGTTGACTTGGCATTGGTGTCGTTGGCCTGGCTAATTATCAGCTCTGATATCCAGCATTTTCCTGATTGTCAAAGTCAGTGCTTTATTTTTATCCGATTGCAGATAAAATGAATGAATTTAAAAATGTGCTGCTTGGCTCTGATGCAGCATGCAGTCTGCAAAGTAACTAGTGACTAAAGTTATCAAATAAACATAGTGCAGTGAAAAGTACAGTATTTGCCTCCAAAATGTAGTGGAAGAAGTAGCAGAAAATTGAAATACTCAAGTAAAGTTCAAGTATAAAGTTGTACTTAAGTACAGCAGTTGAGTAACTGTACTTAGTCACACTCCATCACTGGTTCCACCACACTATGGTGCAAAGAAACTGAATGATTCTCCATACATCAATATTATAACTGAATTGGTTTAAATGCAACTGCAAATGATCCTCTTGTTTTGTTTATGGATCAGGACTGGAACAGACTCACAGATTTTGTTTTTATAATTAGAGCAAAGTATACGATTCTGTTCCAATGTTGCACCCGCCAAAACCTTGTTCCACCCTCTTACAAGTACAAATGAGGTGCTATTAAAGGATTTATTCACTCAAATACAAGATGAACTTACTTCTAATGGTATCTAGTAAAACTGACTTTGTAATGACCACACTCTGTGACGTACACATATGAGCATTAAATAACTTTAATAGGATTTTAAATACAAGCTATTAACGCAGCAAAACTTTGACATCAACTTAAAAAAGTAAAATAATCCAGCCCTTAAAAGATTCATAAAAGAAATTGGCATTATCAGCTAGAACCAAACATCTATATTATATGTGGACATGAGTGGTAAAGCACAGTCACAGAGATTCATTACCTTTGTTTTAACCAGCTACACAAACCATCTTTTAACCCAAATATATTTACACCACCATCCCTCCTCTTCAGCTCCAAAGCTAATTATTTAACGTCTTTTAGGTGTGTGGATGAAAAACATAAAGAAAGCATGAATTAATATATACGGCAGGTGTTTACACAAACAGGACACAGTTCAATGTACAATAAGGCTCTAATGCGTGGATGTTTCAATCAAAACATCATTTTTGACATCTTTTCAAACAGTCACGCACACTTGAATGACAACAACTTAGAAAAGCATGACTCATTCTAATTGAGTCATCATTTCTTTTGATGTACAAGTGAAAACATATATGCAATGGTCCAGAGTCACATCATTACAATACAACATCATGATACAGATCTAATATTTTTTCTTGTGTTTATTTACTGGAGAAACATTGATGATGCATTTAACTTACGTAAACACCAATTGTCGCTTTCAAATGGAAACACTTGCATCCCCAAATTTGGTGATTTTGACATTTCTTTAGGTAAACTAAGGGATTAAGTGTTGCTTTATAGTTTGAGGAAACTATCTTTTTTCAAGCAAATTAAAGCATTCATTAAACAGTATTATGTCATCTGAAAATGTAAAAGAACAATAAAAGAGGATTTCTCCTCATAGCATGATTCTAATTGGTCTTTTTAACCGTTACAGAGGAACATTAGACCATTAAAAGCATCACACAAAGAACCACTTGTACACATCAGTAACAGCTCTGTACTCCCTATGTATGGCCACATGATGACAGGCCTGGCAGATAGCATGCGCAAACTTGTGCTGCTCAGTAAGATGACGTCTGGGCGTAAAGAACTGCCGCCAATCAAAGTATCTCATATAAGCCTCATTATCTCCATCCAGCTTCTGGAGGAACTCAGCCAGTGTTGCAGCATCTGGAAAGTCATTGACATGAATGAAGGAATTTCCTGGGGCAAAATCCTCATAGTTCATTCTCGGCGGGCCCAAAACTATCGGCACGGTGCCGACTCCAAGAGGCCCGTTGAACTTTTCTGTAATGTAATCTTTGTGAATCGAATCTTCAAAGGAGAGATAGAATTTGCAGCTGCTGATAGTCTGGAAATAGTTTTCACCCTTCAATAACTCGTCAGAGGAGCTGTCAAAGATGTCCACCTTTATGTGTTTTACAAGCTCTCTGTAGTAGTTATACTTATCGTCTGATTTATTTAGCAGCTCACTGCCTTCCACAATCCAACAAACTGATCGCTCCTTCTTGGGCAGCACAAAGTCTCTATCTGCCTTTTTCCTGGTACCCAGTTTCCAATGTACGTGGATATCGGCATCCTTCCTGTAACTCAAGGTTAAATTAAAAAGGCCTTCAATGCCTTTTATCTTGCGTGTGTTGGTGGGTGAGTCCATGTTAAACCAGATCCACCTCTGAAATTTGGTTCTGGGTGAGCTGGGAAGGTTGGACAGGTTGTCATTAATAGCTCTATGAAATATCAAAACTTCTCGAGCTCTGGAGTATAAATCTCTGTCATCTGTGAGGTGGCAGCTGTCGATATTGAAGAGCGTCTTACAGTCTTGAAAATCAAACCTCTTGTTTTCAGGCCAGAACCACAGCAGCACTACAGGTTTTGCCAGCTGCCGTGGAGGAGCCGGCTGAGGGTAACATCTCGGAGATGAAAATGACTTGTAGTACATTAAAAACAGAACTACGATGCCAACCAGGACCAGAATTGCTGTCATGGTGGATTGTAAAATATGAGAATGGGAAGCCATGGTAAACCTGTGAGGCAAGAAGACGACTGCATTATAATCATTGGAAACACATCCCCTTTAAAAGATTATTGGCAGTACGTCAATTTAAAATGTTTTGAAGTTACACAGAGTTTAGCTGTTTAATCGAAAGTAGCAGCAAGTTATTCAAGCATTCATAATCTCAAGGTTGCCGAAAGTATCTAAAACAGTGTAACCACAGGAAGCATGAAAAGCCTTGAAGTTAGTTTGAATCAGATAAGCATAAATTTCATCACCACAAAATGTTGGTGATGAAAATGTTCCACTGAAAAGTGGTGTTAATGATCATATTCAAAACGCAAATGTGTAAAGGAAATAGAAAGTTTGGTCAAAATGTCAAAATACTCACTTGTGCCTCTGATCGGAATATGACACTGCTGCTTGTAAGGCGAGTGTGTAGCTCAACAGCAGGCCGAGACTGAACAGGTCTGACGAGTTAAACTTCCTGACATTTTTTTTGTATTGTCATCGGTCACTCCCCCCAGATGCCACGTTTGACTGATGCCTCACCCACTCACTAGCCACAGTGATGATCCTAGCTTGCATGACACCCTGGGCGAACCTCACCTTAATTAAATAAATGTAATTATTATAATTTAATTAATTAAATTTAATTTACAGTAAATAAGCCTTTTGACTGACTGCGTGCCTTTTCCCAGCCCTTCTAAAAAGTCAATATTCCCACAGGTTCCTCTTATCTTTCTTTAACACACACACACACACACACACACACACACACACACACACACACACACACGCACGCACACACACACGCACGCACGCACGCACGCACGCACGCACACTCACAAATCATCCCAATAAATGCATAGTACAATCCTTTGACTGAGGCTTTCTACACGTGTGTGTGTGTGTCTCTGCGCATGTAGGGGTTTTAAACGATCAATCGACTGGCTGCAGAGTAAAGGTGGCCATTGCAGGATGAAAAAAAAATCATTGATCTGTGTGTTGTTATAAGCTTTACTGTTCCAGAGGTGTGTTTACATTCATGTTTTTCAGCACAATTTCTAGGATCCTTAAAGCAGCCGAAACCTTTTAGCTACTGCAGGAAAACAGAAGCGATGAAACACCACATTAAAACCGACAAGTTGAGTTCAATCAGGAGATACCCATGAATGAAGCAAAGATTATGTCTGTTGTTTACTGCTGAAGATGATATGTGAGGTTTTAGTTTTTGGTTGGTCTGAAATGCAGAGACACGAGGAGTTATGCAAAAACAAAATGGTTAATTTAAACAAAGGGGATGACGAAGACGGAGACAGGCAGGTTAGCAGGTAGTGACGAGTGGCTGGGTAGAGTGGTCTCATCGGGTTACTGGGATTTAGCTGGAAGCACTGGTAGACCGGAGAAGGTGACGGCGTAGAAGGCTGAGCAGGTGGTCGCTGGTGAAATCTGCACACGAGGTAGTAAGTCACAAAGAGAGTAGCCTACGGTATTGTGGAGAACCACGCCCACACACACACACACACACACACTGGGAGGAGCAGGTGAGGGAAATGGAGGGGGGAACAGGTGAACTGGTAAACTGTGAACAGGTGACATCCCAAGACCTTTACAGCAGTAATTATGAGTGAGAGTGAGAGTATAAGGGCGGCATGTCTCTTTATGGTTTTCAGTAGAATACTAGGGGGCGTTTATGTGATATTGGAGTTGTGTGTCGGGGCAGGTACATAACACAGAGCACATCACTTTCCCTTAGTCCTGCTTTTGGAGAAAGTAATATTGATCGCCTATTTAATACCAGAGTTATGCTAAAATTTTACAGAGCCATTGGTATTGTTGTGTCTCGACTTTTTTTTCTTTGTTCGTTCAAAAAGGTTTTTCAGAGTTTCAAGAGTCACCAATAAAAAACCAAGGAGCCCTCAAAGCTGAGTGCAATAATGCTTTATTGTTAGCAATATGAACATGAGACCAAACAGACAAAAGCCCATAAAAAAGTGATCTGGCGTCGTATACTGAACTCTTTCCTTATATCCAAGACTTACTATATCTGTTCCACTCCTCATTGAACTTTGCTGACACAGCTGTTTTCCATTATGACTATCTCTTCTTACTGGGACATGCTTTGAACTCAAGCTGGAGCGACATAGTTGGACCCTCACTCCCTTTTGGCGCCATCTCTATGCTTTAAACTCTCTTTGGAGGAATATGGATGACGCTCGCTTATGAGGTGTTCATCCTTGAGTGAATTCTGCTGCGTTTAAAGCTGCGTTGAGCCTGCTGCAAGGCCTCTGAGATGGTCTAAGATGGCGTCGACCGAAAAACTCATTTGCAGAAGTGCTCTGCAGGGTATGGCCTTGAACTTTATCTGCACTTCCTCGACTGCATGTTCCCTTCCTGAACATCTCACCCTCGCAAGTGTTCTGTGTCAGCATTACAACTATAGGGTGCTTATCCACTCAGCTGATGTGGCATAACATACATATTTAACCATCTATCATGATTTTTACACACATGATTATTACTTACCACACACACAGCCGCTATTATCGATCGATTATTAATTATTTTGATTATATTTTTCTACAGTATTGTAGAAGAAAATGATTTTGCTGTCATTACTTTGCTGTTATATTTTCTTTGTATGAATTGGTGTCTTCCCTTCTACTGTACATGGCAGTGAGTTCAAAGCATTTTACATTGATTAAGAGACAACTGATTAACAGATCTCTGTGGGAGTCAGTTGTGCATAGAGCATATGCAAATCAACCCAGACTTTGGAGCAGGTTCTGGATAGGTTCACCTCTGGACCTCAGCTCTCCCTACTGGTGCGGGGGAGCGTTGAAGCAGGGGATTCAGAATCAGAATCAGAATCAGAATTGGCTGAAGGTGAGGTTCGCCCAGGGTGTCATGCAAGCTAGGACTGCCACTGATCAGGACCACCTTTACCATCATCATGACAGAGGTGCAGAGATGGCAGTCTACGGGAACATGTGTGATCTTAAAAATACGTCTTCAGCATTATGGCTTTGGTAAAGTATATCCATTTGCTTTTGCTTTGAAATGATATGTTCTGCATCCATCCCGTTATAGTAAAAGGTAAATCGAATCTCACTTGTAGGTCCCGCGGCAGTGAACAAATTCAATAGCAACGTCTCTTTCCAAAAACAGTGACGTAGATAACCCACTTGGCAAATAAAACCAAAACAATGTTCACGTCAGCAAAACACCTAATTAAACATGAAAAGTTTTTGTTTTTTTAAATACTTTTGGGTTGCTCCTTTAATATTCATAATGGGCACATGATGACAGTAGTTTGAGAATGTGAATACAGTTCAGTTCACAATTCATAAGAGAAATCAGAATTTTGTGGAAGAAAATGACTCCCTTTGATTTGTGGTAGAGGGATCTGTCATCGGTCAGAACACAACTGTCAATGTTGAAGTATTTAGAGCAATCTTTGAAATCAAACTTCACATTTTCAGGCCAGAACCACACCAGGACTATGGGCTTTTCATTTGGATTCTTGCCTTCATATTTTTTCAGTTTAGGTGATGGAGGTGTTAATGGGCAGACAGAAGATGGAGGCTCAAAATACATGAAGAATGCAAAAACACAGCAGATCAGGCCAAGAGCAGGTATTGTTACAATGAACAGTGTTTTCTTGGAAGCTAGTGGAGTCATCTGTGGAAGCAGAATAAGAAACTGATGTTAGATCACTTTGATAACTACATCATGAGTTACAGATAATAAAGTGTACCGTTCATACAGTATACAGTTTATACAGTATAACCTCTATTGCTTGTCCAAGTATGCATGGCAAGCAGCAAGAAATCGGATATGCCACAAAAAAATAAAAGTTTTCAGGCGAAAACATTCAAGTCAGCCAGAGACAGCGTTTTTAACCCATTCATATAGCAAACATTTGCTTTAGTTAGCTGGACCTGTTCTGCCATGTTAACTCCAGAAATAGGAACTGTGCTTTTGTCTCTGTTTGAGTTGTAAATGTGCCACTGTTAAACATTGTAAACTATGCAAAATGCTGAAGGTACGGAACTCAGCCTTCAAGTCTGGCGACGAGATGGCACTGAGAACAGCAAGAGCCAACTTGAACCGTGCCATCAGACTAGCAAAGCATGCTCACAGTCAAAAAAACTAAGACTTTTTCCATGATCCCGCTAACACCAGGGATATGTGGCAAGGCATATGGACTATCACCAACTACAGGATTGCCCCTCCTGCGTGTGACGATGACGTGGACTTCCTAAATGAACTAAATAACTTCTTTGGGAGGTTTGAGGCACTGAACAACACTCCTGCTGTGAAAACTTGTCCCCACCTGGATGAAAAGGCACTCTGACTTGACATAGCTGAGGTGCGAAGGTCTCTGAGGAGTGTCAACTCACGGAAGGCTCCGGGCCCTGACAACATACCTGGGCGGGTGCTCAGGGAATGTGCAGATCAGCTGGCTTGTGTCCTAACGGACATTTTTAACACCTCACTGGATCAAACCATGTCAAAATCATGCCATGACATGTTTTACTCACGCCCAAAGATTCACAAACAAACTTTGATAGGTACGTTTCTTATTTGCAAAACAAAATGCATTAGTTTGTGAGTGGTGTTTTGCATTTGCAAACCACACTGAGTTTGTTTGTGAATCGTTGGGCATGAGTAAAACGTGTCATGGCATGATTTTGACTCCATACCAGCTTTCTTGAACCTTGTTCTCTGAGGTTTTGCAATTTCTTGCAGTACCTGCTCAGTGTCACATGGCAGATGGAGTAGTCTTTGGCGACTGACCTCACTGTTTTTCCCTGCCTCACTTTATCTGATGCAACTTTAAGTACATGTGCAGGCATTCTGAAAAAAAAAGGAGTAGGATAGAGAAAAAATGTGAATTGTGATTACGGGGATGGTTGTAACATTTTCTTATAAGGTGTTACAACCATTCCCACCCCTGTCAGCCATTGTTTAGCTAGCTGTATCAGTGTGGTGGTTTGAAATTAGCATAGATGAAATGACTCACATTTTACGTAAGAACCTAGACTTTAAACTAATACAAGTTACCTAATTCAAACTTCAACAGTATCAGTACTAATCGAAATATAGACTTGGTCAAAAAAATGACTTTCTTACCTGACCATGACCATGCATATCACTAGATGAGAAATAGTCATTCTGATGGTGCAGATAGTATTAATCTGACCATGGACTGTACACTGAGTGTCTCACTCCAAGCTGAATACAATTCTGATTGTTTCAGACTGAGAAATGCCCCGTGGAAAGCCCACCCTCTTTGGAGGGTCCATGGCCTCTAGTTGTGGATTTCACACCTTAAAGGTGAGCTTTAGAGAAATTACATCTCGCATGTTTGTTTACATTGCTGTTATGCTGTTGCTGTTACAGCACATGTCATAATGCTGTTGTTTTAGCAGCCTGCTGATGTCCCACCTGTGGTCTCAGTCTCAGCTCTTGGTGCGACTGATAATGCAACCCAGTGGTCTTTCCTGCGCCCCCCTCCAAGTTTAGCTACGGTGAATATTGTCGCTGTAATTAATGTCTTGTATGAATTGTTTGTATGCATTGCATCATAAAATTAACTCGTCATTATTTTTTTCTCCTTCCAGTTCACTAAATCACGATTTGGTGGAGCACAGTCGGCCTCAGTAAAGCCAAATTTAGTGGCTAGAAGGACTCCCAGCCCTTCTCCTTCTCCTTCTCCTTCTCCTCCGTCCCCTGTGAAGACCCCAAGCCCTACTCCATCCTCTGTGAGGACCCCCTCTACGACCTCTGTGAGGACCCCCAGCCCCGCTCCATCCTTTGTGATCCATCCTGCCTGCTGTTCGGGAGTTACCACTGTTTCAACATACACTACCCAGTGGAACTACACTCAACACTGGAGTTCCTCCAAAGGTAAAGTTTTTTTCTTGTTACATTATTTAAGGTGCTTCTTCTCTATAAATCCTGAGATTTATAACAATTTTATACATTATGCTTTGTTGGCATGCAAATTATATAGGCACTGGGAGTTTATTCGAGACCCAGGTTTTATTTGACTACCTGTTTATTTGACTATTACATCACTTTAATGTAATGCAGCCAGAGACAAAAGACAACACTTATGTCATATCACAATATTACCATACCCAAAAGCCCACATCACATTTAGTGTGTGTGTATATACAAATGTTAGTACCACTCTGTTGCTCAACTGAAAGCAATGTGCGCTATTATTTTTCTGCCATTACTTGACGGCTGCGCCCAGGCACACCTCTCCAAAATCACATGAACTCTTTCTTGAATGCTTTTTTTCCCCCACCCAGACACTGTATTCTTCCAAACAGTAGAAATCACAAAGTATCCTTTTGTAAATTAAAAAAAATAATAACAATCAAACCTGAGTCTGTACTGGGTTAGATTAAGTTCTTATTTGTCCTCCTTAACTGCCTGTAGGATGTATGACAGGCTTTTCTTATGGTTAATTACATGTCTACAACCATCTGAATGCAGCAGGACCAGTACGTCATTCAGTCCCGAGGTGCACATTTTTGTAACCACTGGTTGGCACGTAAGCTTCTACAATAAATGACTGAAGTTTTCTCCCTGCCTCTGCTGTCTTCTGCTTTTGGGTCAAACACTTGTTAATCAGCATTACCAGCTGTGACAAACGCTCAGCTATTTGAAAATATACCTTTGTGTACTCTCGTCATTTTTCCAGCACAATTTTATTATGTTTTGAATGCACTGAAGTGCATTGAGAAATGCACAGACAGTACATTTTAAGTAAATTTGCTCTCTTTGAAGAATATCTTGGTATGGCACTATAAGATTCAATGCCAATATACATTTGCAAAATTATACTTCCGATGTTTTAAGTATATTTTAACACTTGAGTGTGAATTATGTCCATAGTTATGTTGTAGAACAAAACATGTTAATATCTTAAGCCTGTGGTAAGATCTTATTTCAAATATTTCACCGAAAACCAGTTCAAAAAACCCATAAGCTTTGAGACGAGGGAACCTGATGTGCAAAAATGCTAACTGATTTGCCAACGGACTACATAATTCTATACAAAGAGCAACACAAACAACGTTCAAAATGGCCACAAAGTTCAAACACTTCAAAAGTTTATTCATATAAAACCTTCCTAAAAGCAGGCTATATTGAATTACAAGTGCATTGGACTGCATTAGCTCATAAACTGTCAACTGAATTTATGCTACATGTAATGTTGTAATCTGTGCTGTAGTTTGTTGTAATGTACATGATAGGCCTGAATATCTACACCCTTGATATATACTCTGTCTTCTGCAATAGGTCTGTATGGTTAATCTGGAAACAACAGATATGAATACAATTATTTTGCTTTTAACAAGACATTTGCTTTTAAGACATTGTTTTACCCCTTAATTTTCATTGAACATAAAACAGCCACAATAAATCACCAACTAGTGTAGCACAACACGAAGCTGTGGGTTGGTATTCCTCTTTTCCTCCCCAATCTTTTGACTCACGAGCCAACATTGAACCATGTATTGCAAGGAAAGCCTTGAAGTGACAAGATGAGCGTTATTTCTGCATTACAAAATGTCCCTCCACTATAAAGTCAGGTCTGAGAAGTTAAACTTGCTGGCATTTCTTTCAACCTTTGTTTTAATCCAGCAAAACAATTCTTCTTTAAGCCCTACTGGATATTCTGAGCAATGCACAAACAGGATACAAGTGACAAGAAGAGAGGTTAACATGTGTGAGATGAACTATTGCTGTCTTCGGCAAACACCTCTGAAAATCACAGTTGGAGATCATAACACTGCTGAGAAGCAGTAAATATTCAAAAGTTGTTTTATCACGCAAAAGTTGTCCTCTCACATGCAGACTTTTTAACATGTTGATTTCTGTTATATAACTTTAAGAAATCTTTGAGTCTATTTGGTGGTGGATAATAGTAATGAAGAGTAAGAAATAAGCATTTTACAGATGAATTTGCTGAAAACAAAAAAAGGATCCTATTTCTTTCTCCAATAAACACCAAAACAAAGGTCTATTTTAAACAATACAACTGATTCACCGAGTAGTAGTTTTTGGGAAAATGATGGTCTTTTCATGAAACTCAACAGTGGCTTGGCTAATATGTCTTCACATCCTAGTTAAAGGATAAGTATGGTTTCATTTTTCTGTTAATGTAATACTACTAAAAGTACCACCCATAAAGGTCATGAACAGTACTGTAGCCTTCATCTCTTGACATGTAGTCACAGGCGAGACAGATGGGCTTAGTAAATTCATTTGCCATTCCCAGGAGATGAGGAGTGACTGAGTAGAACTTCCTCCACTCAAAGTAACGCATGTACTCTTCATTGTTCTTGTCCAAGAAGAGCAGATACTCAGCCAGTGACTTTGCATCAGGAAAATCATTTATGTGAATGAAGGCGGCAGAGGGAAAAAACTGCTCATAGTTTTCTCTGGGGGGACCCAAAACTACAGGGACCGTCCCTGCTGCAAGTGGTCCGTTAACCTTCTCTGTGAAGTAGTCTCTGTGGAGCGAGTTCTCAAATGAGAGGTAAAACTTACAGCTACCCAGGGTTGGGTAGTACTCTTCAAAGCTCAACCAACCTGCAAAACCTGCACCAAAGAGGTCAATCTTAATGTGTTTGGACAGTTCACGATAATACTGTTCTCTTGTACCTGTTCCAGTGGCTGGGTTGCGGTTACTAACAATCCAACAGACCAGTTTTTCTTTCTTGGGCAGAATAAAGTCATCTTTCATTTCTGTTTCTCTGATAGTGAGTTCAAACCTTGCCACGATGTCAGCATCTCTTCTGTAGCTAAGTGTCAGGTTGAACAGGTTTTCCAGACCTGGTATCTTCCACGTGTTCGTTGGGGATTCCACATGGTACCAAATCCACTTTTGAAAACTTGGACGTGGCTCCTGTGGCATGTTTCCCAAATACCTGTCGATGCTTTTGTGGAAGAAAAGGACTCCCTTTGATTTGTGGTAGAGGGATCTGTCATCGGTCAGAACACAACTGTCAATGTTGAAGTATTTAGAGCAATCTTTGAAATCAAATTTCACATTTTCAGGCCAGAACCACACCAGGACTATGGGCTTTTCATTTGGATTCTTGCCTCCATAATCCTTGTCTTCAGCTGATGGAGATGTAAATGAGCAGACAGAAGATGGAGGCTCAAAATACATGAAGAATGCAAGAACACAGCAGATCAGGCCAAGAGCAGATATTGTTGCAATGAACAGTGTTTTCTTGGAAGCTGGTGGAGTCATCTGTGGAAGCAGAATAAGAAACTGATGTTAGATCACTTTGATAACTACATCATGAGTTACAGATAATAAAGTATACAGTTTATACAGTATACAGTTTATACAGTATAACCTCTATTGCTTGTCCAAGTATGCATGGCAAGCAGCATGAAATCGGATATGCTACAAAAAAATAAAAAAAATAAAGTTTTCAGGCAAAAACATTCAAGTCAGCCAGAGACAGCATTTTTAACCCATTCATATAGCAAACATTTGCTATTTTAGATAGCTAGCTGGACCTGATCTGCCATGTTAACTCCAGAAATAGGAACTGTGCTTTTGTCTCTGTTTGAGTTGTAAATGTGCCACTGTTAAACATTGTAAACTGAATAGCCTACACTCCAAGAACTAGTGATGTAGTGGGACTGAAATTCAGCACAGAACTTTCTTTCATTCCAGCTCAGATGTTTACTATATTAAGCTCCTCATCTCAAATAGTGGAATTGTTCACCCCTAAAATTAAATTGCATCCTTCCTAATTTTCCTTTCTAGAACAAACCATTGATCAATTATGACTGAACTGGTCTTATGTAACTGAACAATCAAGTAACTTTAATGAAAACATGGCAAATCTGTGGTTTCTTCTACGAATAAAGTGTTTGAACACTGAGTCGTGTGTTTTGATCAGTGTGTCAACATGACAGAGTAGGAGTTTCAGGTACAAATCTACGGTCAGTGTTTTGGTCTGTGTTTTCACACTAAAAAACATGTTTTACAGTGGTCACTGTGTTTTGATAACTACCAAATTAACACCGGAAAATGTTAAAAAATTGTGCAATTGTATGTGGTGGATTCTCATATTTTAAAGTTACAGATACAGAAGTTTCAGTTCTGCCATCCCATTATGAGCTGCTGCAGTGCTGGGAAAACATGTCTACAGAATATATTATAGAGCCAATGTATAGACCCATTTATTAACGTGTTATTCCAAATCTAGTAAAAGGCATATGCCTAATAAATGCCTGGATTGTGTTACATGAGAAAAGGGCAAAATGTTTTGGTTTTATGGTTTTATTTATTCAGTCATTAATATATTACTTTTGGCAGAACATAACAATCGATGTCAGCTGTTGGGCTCAGTTTACCAGTAATGCACCCCGTACCTACAAAATACTTAAAGTACAATTTCTTTTTTTATATACGAAAAAATAGCCTAAGTACCAGTATTAATTTTATTCAGAGCCGTCATTGGGGCTGTCAGTCTGGTCCGACTATATTGCCGTGTGTGTCTCCTTGGACACTGTCTCTAAGTTCATTATGTCCCACTGACAGAGAAAAGCAGACAGGCAAGAAAAGGGAGGTACGCATCAAAAAGTCCAATAACACACCACATTATTTAATGTTACCTAAATCAACAGAAGAGAGTTACAATAAGCACTAACATTGCAGTAAATATTCTTATTCTCTAGAGGAATTAAAACATGTTCTTACCTTTCCATAGAGTATAAGGGCACGATCACTCTCTCTGGGATCCAGCAGAACAACTGTGGCAGGCATTTGAAACTTCAACAAACATTTGATCACCATCAGTGTGCTTTGTAGTCAAACAAGATTTTAAGTGTCTAAACTAACCAGACAGGGTTGTGAGGTTTGCCTCAGCTGGGTCTGGTTGTTTTACATAACTATGTAGTACTGATCGTGTCACTCCTTCTTTCGCCTAAAGCAAGTCTCTAGAAAAGTGATATGCGGTGTGTAATTTTCCTGCCATTATTTGATGGTTGCACCCTAGTAACTCACACCAACGCCTCCTTGATTGTTATGCTTGTTTGTTTCACACAGATACCGTTTATTAGTGTCTGCCCCTCAACCTTCCTGTAGGATGTATGAGAACCTTCTCTTTTGGGGCAACTGTGGCTCACGAGGTACAGCAGTGTCAGTTGCATGAATGAACATATGACATGACAGATGAATGAAAGCAAATATTGGACGGAAACTGCCTCCATCTCACCCGATCCTGCTGGATATTCTGAGCAAAGCACGAACAGGATACCTGTTCAAGAATCCGAATACAGATCAGTGTACTATAAGGCTCTATAGTCCTGGTGTTTAAAGCATAAAATAATCTTTTGCATCACTTTAAACAGTAAAAAGCATATGAATGATGACAACATGACTCGTGAATGAAAATGTGTCGACAATGGTCCGAAGTTACAAAGTGTTCATCCAACATCATGATACAGATTTAATGTTTATTTCTGTTTATTTCTGTTTAACCCAAGATACAACTTTCTTACGCAACAATTGTTGCTGTCCAGTTGAAAAAAATGTAGTTCAACAAAATAAACCATCATGTATTTTTCTTGTTTTGGTCATGGAAAGTACTGGAAATACATGGTTTTTACAGGACATTGATGACATGACTCCCCAAAATTAACCAGATCCACCTCTGAAATTTGGCTCTGGGTGAGCTGTGAAGGTTGGACAGGTCGTCCTCAATAGCTTTATGAAATATCAAAACTTCTCCAGCTCTGGAGTAAAAATCTCTGTCATCTGTCAGGTGGCAGCTGAGCCGGGCGAGGGTAACATCTCGGAGATGGAAATGACTTGTAGAGCATGAAAAAAAGAACTACGAATCCTGCCAGGACCAGAATCACTGTCATGGTGTCTTATAAAAAAATATGAGAAATGGAAGCCATGGTAAGTCTGTCAGGCAAGAAGAGGACTGCATTAGATTAATTGGAAAATTGTTGCTTTTACTGTAAATCTTAGACAGTATAACCACATGTAGCATGAAAAGCCTAGAAGTTTGTTTGGATCCAGATGAGCATAATTTCTGCATTACAAAATGTTCCTGCACTAAAAAGTTGTCTCGATGATAATTTTCAAAGCAGAAATGTGTAAAGCAAATGGAAAGTTGAGTGCTGAGTGTGTAGATATTCTATAGTAGCCAGACTGAAACTGAACACGTCTGACAAGTTAAACTTGCCAGGCATTCTCTCCCCTCTCACTCCCCTCAGATGTGATATTTGACTAATGCCCCACCCACCCATTACCCCTACCACCTCTGTGTAAGCATGTGAAACTCTGAGAGCTCACTTTAAAACTATTTATTTTGATGAAGATTGTGTATTTGGTTCTTATGAATTGTAATATCAATGTTAAATCATTCAAAATTCAGTGCAACTAGTCTTTTGGGGGGCTGACCTCATTATCACAGTACAAAAACGCAAATGTAAAACTTAATTCACTGATTTGGTTGAAACCGGATCATATTTTATGGAGACAATGTTTCCTGGTTTTCTCCTAATGTCCTCCTGCTGCTCTGCCCAAACACTCAATTTACTACTTCAACCAAAGACAGCCATTAGAAAATATAAAGTAACTGCACAATTGTACTTAAAATAAAAAAAATACCCAAATCTGTGACATTCACATATAGGAACATTAAATAACTTTATTATGATGTTATGAAGTTATTAACAAAGCAAAACTATTACATATACAAAGTAAACAAATATAAAATATTGAGTCACCTTGCCCTTTTAAGATTTATTAATGATACTGGCATTTTTACATAAGTATGGTAATAGCACAGTCACAGACACTCTTCCTTTGTATTAGCTGAGCTAAACAAATAACATATACCCAAATATATTTACATCACCGTCCCTCTTCTTAATCTCAAGAGCTAACATTTTACTTATGCTTTGTGGTTTTATGGTTTGTGGATTAACAACACAGAGTAAATACAGCATATATGAATATACACACAGAGACACAACAGATGAATTAAAGCGGTGACACAAACTGTCAAAGCATCTTTGTCACCTAACCGGTCCTATTGGATATTCTGAGCAATGCACAAACAGAATACAAGATACAAGAGTAGACTTTGTTTTTGCCTTCGCAATCGACTGATGTCAACACATTTTATTGTTCATAAACTCAGTGGTAGATTGGGCCAAATGTCAGTTTGATTCAGTTGGGGAAATTGCTTTCTTAGTAAAAATGAGATGAGAAGAGAAGATTGAATGACACTCTCATGGCTGTTAAATATGGAGTTATAGCCAGTAGCTGGCTCGCTTAGCTGAAGCCCGGTCCACATATCCTGCCTGAACGGCGTGTGTGGGTGGGTGGCAGAATGTCTTGCTTTTCATTTTGGTGGCCATGAAAACAATACAGAGCAGCCACACAGCCCACGTCAGCCGGGGGGATCACACGCGTCTCTCTTCCCTTGGAGGGCCTAAACTGAAACGTATTGGTGGGCTATGGGCCAAAAGCAAACACCTATTGTACTGTATCATTACGATGTAAAATAGCACTACTATCCTGAGTTTCGTTAACTGATTGATTTCAATTAGAAATCTTACCTCACATTAAATTATTATTATTTTAGTTAATTAGGGCCTGAGCACTGACCGGTGTGGAGGCCCTGTTGAAATTCAAGGATTTTTTCTTTCTTTATTTTCCAAAGTAACGGGGCTGCAGGTGTGCATGGGTGGGCTAAAATGGCTCACTAGCACCCCGAAGACAGGTTTCAGCTAGACCTATGAAATTTGGTACACATGTTTATTACACATAGATGTACAAAAAAGTCACTAAGTGCCATAACCCAACAGAAAGTCGACCATTTTGAATGTAGTGCACATTTTTTGTCATACACGCATTGTACTTAAACTCCTCCTACAGATTTAAACTGATCTACTTCAAATTTTGTCGGGGCAATCTGAAGACCTTAACAATGAAACGTTTTTTAAATCTTAGGTTTTCATTGAACAGCGTGGCCATGGCAGCGTGGCATTTCGATGTTTTGCCATGAAACAGGAAGTTGTTGTATATGTTAGAATCTGTCCCACGTTTGATGAGAGTCCAGACCCGAAGATATCTATATGCTAATATCTGGTTTTAATCATAGTTTTAATCATAATCAACTACTAGAATGAGGACATGACATGTTTTATACTTTGATGTACTACGCCTCCCGCGTTCACCAAATCCACCTTAAATTTGGTCAGAAAAGTCTTGACAGATCTTGATATTGCTTCAGAAAGACAACTGTGGGTTTTAATTGAGTGACACAGCAAAGTTTGAGGTTTCACTGTGAAACCCGAGGTTCTAGTGACTCTTGAATACTTTATCCAATCTTCCTCAAACTTTATGTGTTTGAAAAGAGTCATGGCCTGATGACATCTTCATGCCTAGTTTGAGTCGTAGTTATTGCACCACATACTGGCAAGAGGATGTTACAGGCTCTATAAACGTACAAATTTCTCCAACCAGATTGATCAGATCCACTTCAAAGCTGGTCAGTAAAGCCTTAATAACTTAATGAAACATTGCTATGAAACAAGAGGTTGGTTGTGGAGGGCCTAGGGATTCTCAAAAACTCCTAAAACATGGCACACACATCAAAAGTATCAAAACTTGATATTCAATATGGGTCTCAGGATTGTGCATGGAAAAATGCCTCGATAGCACGTAGCCCTTGCTGTATCTTTCACTAAGGTATATGAAATTTGGCAGGCAGATAGAAAATCTAGTCCAGACTTAAAAAAAAGGAGCAATGCTGTAAACCTGACAGGAAGTCAAGTATTATCAATTTATTTTGAAAACTGAGTGTATTTTTGGCCACTTAGAGAGGTCGTACTTTAACAGACTCCTCCTAGGAGGTTAATCTGACCCACCTCAAACTTGGTCAACCTATACAATAGACTTATCGATGAAAGGTTATAAAAAACTTATGTGTGGCTATGGCGAGACATCTAATTATCCCATTTCCCTATGTAACAACAAGTTGTTTTAAATTGAGTGTACATGGTCAAATCTTCCCTTAACTTCACGTGCTTGATCAAAGTCCCAGCCTGAAGACATTTGACATTAACTTCAGAATTGGGTGTGGCAAAATGGTCTGATAGCACCTCTATGATATTTGAAACAAAGTAGCCCTCACCACTTCATCTCAAATTTTGTAGGGGGCGTCCCCAGCTACTAATCTGTGGGCCCCCATCAATATATTTTCCTATTGAGGTTTTCATGGAAAGTACCACCCATAAAGGTCATGAACAGTACTGTAGCCTTCATCTCTTGACATGTAGTCACAGGCGAGACAGATGGGCTTAGTAAATTCATTTGCCATTCCCAGGAGATGAGGAGTGACTGAGTAGAACTTCCTCCACTCAAAGTAACGCATGTACTCTTCATTGTTCTTGTCCAAGAAGAGCAGATACTCAGCCAGTGACTTTGCATCAGGAAAATCATTTATGTGAATGAAGGCGGCAGAGGGAAAAAACTGCTCATAGTTTTCTCTGGGGGGACCCAAAACTACAGGGACCGTCCCTGCTGCAAGTGGTCCGTTAACCTTCTCTGTGAAGTAGTCTCTGTGGAGCGAGTTCTCAAATGAGAGGTAAAACTTACAACTACCCAGGGTTGGGTAGTACTCTTCAAAGCTCAACCAACCTGCAAAACCTGCACCAAAGAGGTCAATCTTAATGTGTTTGGACAGTTCACGATAATACTGTTCTCTTGTACCTGTTCCAGTGGCTGGGTTGCGGTTACTAACAATCCAACAGACCAGTTTGTCTTTCTTGGGCAGAATAAAGTCATCTTTCATTTCTGTTTCTCTGATAGTGAGTTCAAACCTCGCCACGATGTCAGCATCTCTTCTGTAGCTAAGTGTCAGGTTGAACAGGTTTTCCAGACCTGGTATCTTCCACGTGTTCGTTGGGGATTCCACATGGTACCAAATCCACTTTTGAAAACTTGGACGTGGCTCCTGTGGCATGTTTCCCAAATACCCGTCGATGCTTTTGTGGAAGAAAAGGACTCCCTTTGATTTGTGGTAGAGGGATCTGTCATCGGTCAGAACACAACTGTCAATGTTGAAGTATTTAGAGCAATCTTTGAAATCAAACTTCACATTTTCAGGCCAGAACCACACCAGGACTATGGGCTTTTCATTCGGATTCTTGCCTCCATAATCCTTGTCTTCAGCTGATGGAGATGTAAATGAGCAGACAGAAGATGGAGGCTCAAAATACATGAAGAATGCAAGAACACAGCAGATCAGACCAAGAGCAGATATTGTTACAATGAACAGTGTTTTCTTGGAAGCTGGTGGAGTCATCTGTGGAAGCAGAATAAGAAACTGATGTTAGATCACTTTGATAACTACATCATGAGTTACAGATAATAAAGTATACAGTTTATACAGTATACAGTTTATACAGTATAACCTCTATTGCTTGTCCAAGTATGCATGGCAAGCAGCATGAAATCGGATATGCTACAAAAAAATAAAAAAATAAAGTTTTCAGGCAAAAACATTCAAGTCAGCCAGAGACAGCATTTTTAACCCATTCATATAGCAAACATTTGCTATTTTAGATAGCTAGCTGGACCTGATCTGCCATGTTAACTCCAGAAATAGGAACTGTGCTTTTGTCTCTGTTTGAGTTGTAAATGTGATACTGTTAAACATTGTAAACTGAATAGCCTACACTCCAAGAACTAGTGATGTAGTGGGACTGAAATTCAGCACAGAACTTTCTTTCATTCCAGCTCAGATGTTTACTATATTAAGCTCCTCATCTCAAATAGTGGAATTGTTCACCCCTAAAATTAAATTGCATCCTTCCTAATTTTCCTTTCTAGAACAAACCATTGATCAATTATGACTGAACTGGTCTTATGTAACTGAACAATCAAGTAACTTTAATGAAAACATGGCAAATCTGTGGTTTCTTCTACGAATAAAGTGTTTGAACACTGAGTCGTGTGTTTTGATCAGTGTGTCAACATGACAGAGTAGGAGTTTCAGGTACAAATCTACGGTCAGTGTTTTGGTCTGTGTTTTCACACTAAAAAACATGTTTTACAGTGGTCACTGTGTTTTGATAACTACCAAATTAACACCGGAAATTGTTAAAAAATTGTGCAATTGTACCTGGTGGATTCTCATATTTTAAAGTTACAGATACAGAAGTTTCAGTTCTGCCATCCCATTATGAGCTGCTGCAGTGCTGGGAAAACATGTCTACAGAATATATTATAGAGCCAATGTATAGACTCATTTATTAACGTGTTATTCCAAATCTAGTAAAAGGCATATGCCTAATAAATGCCTGGATTGTGTTACATGAGAAAAGGGCAAAATGTTTTGGTTTTATGGTTTTATTTATTCAGTCATTAATATATTACTTTTGGCAGAACATAACAATCGATGTCAGCTGTTGGGCTCAGTTTACCAGTAATGCACCCCGTACCTACAAAATACTTAAAGTACAATTGCTTTTTTTATATACGAAAAAATAGCCTAAATACCAGTATTAATTTTATTCAGAGCCGTCATTGGGGCTGTCAGTCTGGTCCGACTATATTGCCGTGTGTGTCTCCTTGGACACTGTCTCTAAGTTCATTATGTCCCACTGACAGAGAAAAGCAGACAGGCAAGAAAAGGGAGGTACGCATCAAAAAGTCCAATAACACACCACATTATTTAATGTTACCTAAATCAACAGAAGAGAGTTACAATAAGCACTAACATTGCAGTAAATATTCTTATTCTCTAGAGGAATTAAAACATGTTCTTACCTTTCCATAGAGTATAAGGGCACGATCACTCTCTCTGGGATCCAGCAGAACAACTGTGGCAGGCATTTGAAACTTCAACAAACATTTGATCACCGTCAGTGTGCTTTGTAGTCAAACAAGATTTTAAGTGTCTTAACTAACCAGACAGGGTTGTGAGGTTTGCCTCAGCTGGGTCTGGTTGTTTTACATAACTATGTAGTACTGATCGTGTCACTCCTTCTTTCGCCTAAAGCAAGTCTCTAGAAAAGTGATATGCGGTGTGTAATTTTCCTGCCATTATTTGATGGTTGCACCCTAGTAACTCACACCAACGCCTCCTTGATTGTTATGCTTGTTTGTTTCACACAGATACCGTTTATTAGTGTCTGCCCCTCAACCTTCCTGTAGGATGTATGAGAACCTTCTCTTTTGGGGCAACTGTGGCTCACGAGGTACAGCAGTGTCAGTTGCATGAATGAACATATGACATGACAGATGAATGAAAGCAAATATTGGACGGAAACTGCCTCCATCTCACCGATCCTGCTGGATATTCTGAGCAAAGCACGAACAGGATACCTGTTCAAGAATCCGAATACAGATCAGTGTACTATAAGGCTCTATAGTCCTGGTGTTAAAAGCATAAAATCATCTTTTGCATCACTTTAAACAGTAAAAAGCATATGAATGATGACAACATGACTCGTGAATGAAAATGTGTCGACAATGGTCCGAAGTTACAAAGTGTTCATCCAACATCATGATACAGATTTAATGTTTATTTCTGTTTATTTCTGTTTAACCCAAGATACAACTTTCTTACGCAACAATTGCTGCTGTCCAGTTGAAAAAAATGTAGTTCAACAAAATAAACCATCATGTATTTTTCTTGTTTTGGTCATGGAAAGTACTGGAAATACATGGTTTTTACAGGACATTGATGACATGACTCCCCAAAATTAACCAGATCCACCTCTGAAATTTGGCTCTGGGTGAGCTGTGAAGGTTGGACAGGTCGTCCTCAATAGCTCTGGAGTAAAAATCTCTGTCATCTGTCAGGTGGCAGCTGAGCCGGGCGAGGGTAACATCTCGGAGATGGAAATGACTTGTAGAGCATGAAAAAAAGAACTACGAATCCTGCCAGGACCAGAATCACTGTCATGGTGTCTTATAAAAAAATATGAGAAATGGAAGCCATGGTAAGTCTGTCAGGCAAGAAGAGGACTGCATTAGATTAATTGGAAAATTGTTGCTTTTACTGTAAATCTTAGACAGTATAACCACATGTAGCATGAAAAGCCTAGAAGTTTGTTTGGATCCAGATGAGCATAATTTCTGCATTACAAAATGTTCCTGCACTAAAAAGTTGTCTCGATGATAATTTTCAAAGCAGAAATGTGTAAAGCAAATGGAAAGTTGAGTGCTGAGTGTGTAGATATTCTATAGTAGCCAGACTGAAACTGAACACGTCTGACAAGTTAAACTTGCCAGGCATTCTCTCCCCTCTCACTCCCCTCAGATGTGATATTTGACTAATGCCCCACCCACCCATTACCCCTACCACCTCTGTGTAAGCATGTGAAACTCTGAGAGCTCACTTTAAAACTATTTATTTTGATGAAGATTGTGTATTTGGTTCTTATGAATTGTAATATCAATGTTAAATCATTCAAAATTCAGTGCAACTAGTCTTTTGGGGGGCTGACCTCATTATCACAGTACAAAAACGCAAATGTAAAACTTAATTCACTGATTTGGTTGAAACCGGATCATATTTTATGGAGACAATGTTTCCTGGTTTTCTCCTAATGTCCTCCTGCTGCTCTGCCCAAACACTCAATTTACTACTTCAACCAAAGACAGCCATTAGAAAATATAAAGTAACTGCACAATTGTACTTAAAATAAAAAAAATACCCAAATCTGTGACATTCACATATAGGAACATTAAATAACTTTATTATGATGTTATGAAGTTATTAACAAAGCAAAACTATTACATATACAAAGTAAACAAATATAAAATATTGAGTCACCTTGCCCTTTTAAGATTTATTAATGATACTGGCATTTTTACATAAGTATGGTAATAGCACAGTCACAGACACTCTTCCTTTGTATTAGCTGAGCTAAACAAATAACATATACCCAAATATATTTACATCACCGTCCCTCTTCTTAATCTCAAGAGCTAACATTTTACTTACTTGCTTTGTGGTTTTATGGTTTGTGGATTAACAACACAGAGTAAATACAGCATATATGAATATACACACAGAGACACAACAGATGAATTAAAGCGGTGACACAAACTGTCAAAGCATCTTTGTCACCTAACCGGTCCTATTGGATATTCTGAGCAATGCACAAACAGAATACAAGATACAAGAGTAGACTTTGTTTTTGCCTTCGCAATCGACTGATGTCAACACATTTTATTGTTCATAAACTCAGTGGTAGATTGGGCCAAATGTCAGTTTGATTCAGTTGGGGAAATTGCTTTCTTAGTAAAAATGAGATGAGAAGAGAAGATTGAATGACACTCTCATGGCTGTTAAATATGGAGTTATAGCCAGTAGCTGGCTCGCTTAGCTGAAGCCCGGTCCACATATCCTGCCTGAACGGCGTGTGTGGGTGGGTGGCAGAATGTCTTGCTTTTCATTTTGGTGGCCATGAAAACAATACAGAGCAGCCACACAGCCCACGTCAGCCGGGGGGATCACACGCGTCTCTCTTCCCTTGGAGGGCCTAAACTGAAACGTATTGGTGGGCTATGGGCCAAAAGCAAACACCTATTGTATTGTATCATTACGATGTAAAATAGCACTACTATCCTGAGTTTCGTTAACTGATTGATTTCAATTAGAAATCTTACCTCACATTAAATTATTATTATTTTAGTTAATTAGGGCCGGAGCACTGACCGGTGTGGAGGCCCTGTTGAAGTTCAAGGATTTTTTCTTTCTTTATTTTCCAAAGTAACGGGGCTGCAGATGGGTGGGCTAAAATGGCTCACTGGCGCCCCGAAGACAGGTTTCAGCTAGACGTATGAAATTTGGTACACATGTTTATTACACATAGATGTACAAAAAAAGTCACTAAGTGCCATAACCCAACAGAAAGTCGACCATTTTGAATGTAGTGCACATTTTTTGTCATACACGCATTGTACTTAAACTCCTCCTACAGATTTAATAATAATAATAATAATACATTTTATTTGTACAGCGCTTTTAAAAACTCTCAAAGACACTTTACAAGAATAGAATACATACAAGAATACATAAAATCAAGTGCATGGTGCATAAACTCAAGTGCATGGTGCGATAGAGGAGAAATATGTAGTAAAAAGAACAGTGTATGAGGATATCGATCTGAGTAGGTTTTTTGGGAGAACAGGTTGAGTACAGCAAACAGCTACAGGTGCAGATGAAAAGCGAGTTTGAAGAGGTGGGTTTTGAGTAATGACTTGAAGGTGGATGAGTCTGGGCAGTCACGGATGTGTTTGGGGAGGGAGTTCCAGAGGGAGGGGGCAGCAATGGAGAAGGCTCTATCCCCCCAGGTACGGTGCTTGGTCCTGAGGGGGGGTGAGAGAAGGTTAGCGTCTGAGGATCTGAGGTTTCGAGAAGGAGTGTGGTGGTGGAGCATGTCCGTGAGGTAGGGAGGGGCCTGGTTGTGGAGGGCTTTATGGGTGAGTAGGAGGAGCTTGAAGTTGATTCGGTGTGGGACAGGGAGCCAGTGAAGGTTTTGGAGTACGGGGGTGATATGTTCACGGGAGCGGTGTGGGTGAGAAGGCGGGCAGCAGAGTTTTGGATGTATTGATGTTTATTGAGGACTTTGGAAGATGAGCCATAGAGGATGCTGTTGCAGTAGTCCAGTCTTGAAGTGATAAATGCGTGGATGAGAGTCTCAGCTGCAGAGAAGGAGAGTAGTGGGCGGAGGCGGGCAATGTTTTTTAGATGGAAGAAAGCAGTTTGGGTGAGGCGGCTGATGTGCTGTTCGAATGAAAGAGTACTGTCCATGATGATGCCAAGGTTACGGATGGAGGGAGAGGGAGACAGGTTGATGTTGTCAAAGCTGAGGGTGAAGTTCTGGGTCGATGTGGTGAGATGTTTTGGGCCAATGAGTATGATTTCAGATTTGTCACTGTTTAGTTTGAGAAAGTTTTTTTGCAGCCATGATTGTAGTTCTGACAGGCAGTTTGTGAGGGTAGAGTGGGTGGCAGGGGTGATGGATTTTGTGGAGATGTGGAGTTGGATGTCGTCGGCATAGCAGTGAAAACGGAGACCATGCCGACGGATGATGGAGCCAGATTTAAACTGATCTACTTCAAATTTTGTCGGGGCAATCTGAAGACCTTAACAATGAAACGTTTTTTAAATCTTAGGTTTTCATTGAACAGCGTGGCCATGGCAGCGTGGCATTTCGATGTTTTGCCATGAAACAGGAAGTTGTTGTATATGTTAGAATCTGTCCCATGTTTGATGAGAGTCCAGACCCGAAGATATCTATATGCTAATATCTGGTTTTAATCATAGTTTTAATCATAATCAACTACTAGAATGAGGACATGACATGTTTTATACTTTGATGTACTACGCCTCCCGCGTTCACCAAATCCACCTTAAATTTGGTCAGAAAAGTCTTGACAGATCTTGATATTGCTTCAGAAAGACAACTGTGGGTTTTAATTGAGTGACACAGCAAAGTTTGAGGTTTCACTGTGAAACCCAAGGTTCTAGTGACTCTTGAATACTTTATCCAATCTTCCTCAAACGTTATGTGTTTGAAAAGAGTCATGGCCTGATGACATCTTCATGCCTAGTTTGAGTCGTAGTTATTGCACCACATACTGGCAAGAGGATGTTACAGGCTCTATAAACGTACAAATTTCTCCAACCAGATTGATCAGATCCTCTTCAAAGCTGGTCAGTAAAGCCTTAATAACTTAATGAAACATTGCTATGAAACAAGAGGTTGGTTGTGGAGGGCCTAGGGATTCTCAAAAACTCCTAAAACATGGCACACACATCAAAAGTATCAAAACTTGATATTCAATATGGGTCTCAGGATTGTGCATGGAAAAATATCTCGATAGCACGTAGCCCTTGCTGTATCTTTCACTAAGGTATATGAAATTTGGCAGGCAGATAGAAAATCTAGTCCAGACTTAAAAAAAAGGAGCAATGCTGTAAACCTGACAGGAAGTCAAGTATTATCAATTTATTTTGAAAACTGAGTGTATTTTTGGCCACTTAGAGAGGTCGTACTTTAACAGACTCCTCCTAGGAGGTTAATCTGACCCACCTCAAACTTGGTCAACCTATACAATAGACTTATCGATGAAAGGTTATAAAAAACTTATGTGTGGCTATGGCGAGACATCTAATTATCCCATTTCCCTATGTAACAACAAGTTGTTTTAAATTGAGTGTACATGGTCAAATCTTCCCTTAACTTCACGTGCTTGATCAAAGTCCCAGCCTGAAGACATTTGACATTAACTTCAGAATTGGGTGTGGCAAAATGGTCTGATAGCACCTCTATGATATTTGAAACAAAGTAGCCCTCACCACTTCATCTCAAATTTTGTAGGGGGCGTCCCCAGCTAGTAATCTGTGTATTAAAGTGCATGTGTGGGCCCCCATCAATGTATTTTACTATTGAGGTTTTCATGGAAAGTACCACCCATAAAGGTCATGAACAGCACTGTAGCCTTCATCTCTTGACATGTAGTCACAGGCGAGACAGATGGGCTGAGTAAATTCATTTGCCATTCCCAGGAGATGAGGAGTGACTGAGTAGAACTTCCTCCACTCAAAGTAACGCATGTACTCTTCATTGTTCTTGTCCAAGAAGAGCAGATACTCAGCCAGTGACTTTGCATCAGGAAAATCATTTATGTGAATGAAGGCGTCAGAGGGAAAAAACTGCTCATAGTTTTCTCTGGGGGGACCCAAAACTACAGGGACCGTCCCTGCTGCAAGTGGTCCGTTAACCTTCTCTGTGAAGTAGTCTCTGTGGAGCGAGTTCTCAAATGAGAGGTAAAACTTACAGCTACCCAGGGTTGGGTAGTACTCTTCAAAGCTCAACCAACGCCCTGCATAAGCTGCACCAAAGAGGTCAATCTTAATGTGTTTGGACAGTTCACGATAATATTGTTCTCTTGTACCTGTTCCAGTGTTTGGGTCGTGGTTACTAACAATCCAACACACCAGTTTTTCTTTCTTGGGCAGAATAAAGTCATCTTTCATTTCTGTTTCTCTGATAGTGAGTTCAAACCTCACCACGATGTCAGCATCTCTTCTGTAGCTAAGTGTCAGGTTGAACAGGTTTTCCAGACCTGGTATCTTCCATGTGTTTGTTGGGGATTCCAAATGGTACCAAATCCACTTTTGAAAACTTGGACGTGGATCCTGTGGCATGTTTCCCAAATACCCGTCAATGTTTCTGTGGAAGAAAAGGACTCCCTTTGATTTGTTGTAGAGGGATCTGTCATCGGTCAGAACACAGCTGTCAATGTTGAAATATTTAGAGCAATCTTTGAAATCAAACTTCACACCAAGAGGCCAGAACCACACCAGGACTATGGGCTTTTCATTTGGATCCACATCTTGATAATCTTTGTCTTTAGCTGATGGAGATGCAAATGGGCAGCCAGAAGATGGAGGCTCAAAATACATGAAGAATGCAAGAACACAGCAGATCAGGCCAAGAGCAGGTATTGTTGCAATGAACAGTGTTTTCTTGGAAGCTGGTGGAGTCATCTGTGGAAGCAGAAAAAGAAACTGATGTTACATCACTTTGATAACATCATGAGTTACAGATAATAATTAAAACTGCAAGCAGTGATGATTGGGCCCTCACAGTCCACAGTCGGGGCGTGCTGCTGTCAGGGTGTGCCGCTTACCCGGGCCCATTGCCCGATTATTGTTTACGCATCTCTTAAGTGTCCGCGTTTCGGACAGTGCAGGAAGGGGTTAAATGTCATTTACTGTGTCCAACATGTGGCACGTTGACTATGACTGTATTTGCCTATGTGGTCAGGGCTGGACTGAACATGTGAAGTCTGGTCCAGATGGGAATCTGGGCTATTGAGATGTGCACTGCGTTTCATGCGTCTCGGGGCTTGTTCTCAAAAGTGAAGGCAGTGAAGCTGTTCTTTGGTCATTTAGCAATAAAAGCGCCACCTATTGGGCGATTTGCACCGAATTTTGCACAAACTGTCACCGGGCCATGGAACACAACTAAAAAAACTTTTGTGTTAATTGGACTGTATTTCGTCAAGATATGCAAGACTGTCTGTTTGACCACAATGTGCAGGAAATTGTTGTTCTATATTTTGGGCATTTTTTGGACTATCACAATTCTTTTGATAACTTTTTGTCAGGAGGGTCCACAGATGCCACATGCAAAGTTTGGTGCAAATCGGTCAAATCGCCTAGGAGGAGTTCGAAAAAGTACGTCTTTCATTTTTCGCGACTTTGCGAATGGAAATTTAGCGTAAAAGTGGGCGTGGCCTACATCACATGTAGCTATAAGGTTTAAAACACTGCATCATATTATGTGTGAGTTATTGGGCAAAAATGCTTTTGTCTTGATAATAGCGCCACCTGCTGGTCATTTTTGGTGTGTGAGCTACAGGGGCCAGTCTATACCACCCCTATGAATTTCGTTTACATAAGTGTTATGGTGTGGGCACAGTGCCGAATATAAAATTAGACTGCCATCAGAGCGCCACCTACTGTCGGATTGGTAACACCTTTGTCGGCTATCCTCAGGAGGGCATTGGAAATGAGTGTACCAAGTTTTGTGTTAATCCGACCAACCGATGTCGAGATATAAAATATTTAAATTTAAAGAGCGCCACCTAGTGGTAATCGGCCAGAATTTTGCACAGAGCCTAAGGGTCTCAGGGGAAGTAGTAACCTGAGTTTTATGTCATTTGGACACACCAATGTGGAGATATACAACACTTCCTGTTTTGACCCAAATCTACGGGAAGTTGTTATTTAATAACTTGAGTATTCTTTAAAATATCACAATTCTTTTAATTACTTTTTGTCAGGACGGTCCACAAATGCTGTGTGCAAAGTTTGGTGCAAATCTGTGAAATTGCCTGGGAGGAGTTGGAAAAAGTAGGTTTGCGACATTTCGCGAATTTGCAGAAAAAAAACCTAGGCCTATATCACGAGATTCAACAGAATTCAGGGAACGCGTGCATATAAGGTTTCTGAATGTGTGTCAAACTATGTGGGAGTTATAAGCCAAAACGCACTTTCCTTGATTATAGCACCACCTAGTGGTGGACGTTCACGACGACCATAGATTATAAAAAGTTTCACCAAGCATAATGTATTTGCCAAATAAAATTGTGTTTTCATCCATGTTCAGTGAAAAATGCGATCATTTGGGACAAAGAAAAATAATAATCACTACAAACCCGTCCGCGAACAACTGAGACATTTCACCCCGTCTCCTCTGCGTGTTCACGGCGGAACAGCAGCTCACCGTCCGCTAACAACCGAGACATTTCACCCTGTCTCCTCTGCGTGTTCACGGCGGAACAGCAGCTCACCGTCCGCGAACAACTCAGACGATTTCATACAATCTCCTCTGCGTGTTCACGGCCGAGCAGTGGTTCACCGGCCGGTTAGAAGCGATAAAATCTCAATATCCTAATTCATTTTCTCAATTCACTGTCATGTTTTAAATACTTACAGTTCCATCATTGACAGTGGGTATGGATCCATCTTTTAAGGGACAATCTTGTTGCCAGTCCAGCATCCAGACCTGACCTGGTTGCTGAAGCAGTCCGGCGTGAAGTGACTGGCACAGACCGTAACGCTTTTGCTCACTGAAGCTGGGACGTTTCCCTGATAAATAAAATGTAGCCGCTTCGCTCTGATATCCTCTTTGGTAGGGAGGCCATGTAGCGAAACAGGAGGATCCGTGCATCCAACGACAGAGCAGCAGTGCTCGGCTTTCGGGTTGCACATGGTAGCGGTCAGGCTGTCGCGTACAAGTTAAGCGAGAACGAGAAAATGGCGGATCCTCGTCCAGGTAGCTGGCGAAGTGTGGGAGGAGATAGCCAGCGCGAGGACTGGAGTATGCAAAAGATCGGATTGTGACGTCACAATCCGGTCGAAATCCAAACGGCTCGTTTAGAGACCCAATCCCTGACTCCGGTAGTTTACGAAACATTGACTTAGTTGTCGAAAAATCATGCTTAAGGGGTGGGGAGGCACTCCGGATACGCAAATATACATACTAAAGCAAGGAAAAAGTGAGTTTTGCATAATATGTCCCCTTTAAAACAAAAAGTTTATCTAACCTCTACTGCTCATCCAAGCATGTATGCTAAGCATCAAAAAGAGGTTATCTTAGAATAAAATAATTTTGATATTGAATTCATCCTGATCACATAATACTAGTATAGGTGTACTAATAACAATATGGTGGCGCACACACTCAACAATTACCTTTTTTTTTAAAATTTTCATCACTTTTTACTATAAAAAGTGTTGTATTGTGAAATAAAATGCAACAACAACTTTGTAGTTGCCATTTTCATCTCCATTCAGTTGATTTGTGCTTGACAGAAGTCTTTGTGAGCGTGCAGTCTGAGCATACTCCACTGATCTCTTTTAAGGTGTGCTAATCTGTTAAGTCAGCTGCTTAGTGCTTTTATTATCACTCCTTTATCTATCAGCATACAGTACCAGCATTAAACAGTTTGTTGGTACATTATCAATTTAAAACAGGCTTATTGCATTTCAATATGAAAAAAACACACAATGAAAGTTTTCCTTTAGAGTTCATAACTGTATTTTGCCTTGTAAGAT
The DNA here is from genome assembly GCF_040436345.1 of Pagrus major. NCBI lineage: Eukaryota > Metazoa > Chordata > Actinopteri > Spariformes > Sparidae > Pagrus > Pagrus major. The sequence goes on along the minus strand of NC_133217.1, from coordinate 10,648,339 downwards.
GAACATACAGCTACAATATAGAGCAAGTAGTGAGGCCCTACTTACCTACTTAGCCAGCAGATGGTGGCAGCAAAACTTGGACGATTAAATTACCTGACCACTTTTACAGTCATGGTAATAAATAACTTATTATGCAGAGCTAAACATGTTTGCTACACTACATACATTTCTCAACATTTATCATGTAATTCTTCCGAACATATGGTGTGATTTTGTCCTGTCAGTAATAAAAAATATTAACTGATCAGAACAAGACAGTAACCTTTGTGACTTTTAGATGACAGAAATTATGCTGTAAATATTTTTCCAAGCACTGGTACCTACAAGGTATTTTAGAGGAAAGAAGAAACAAAATATATTGTAAGTACCTGGTAACTACGGGGTGCAGTATTTGTAAACAGCTGCACCGTTGACAACAATGAAATCCTGTAGTAGCTCTTAATTAATTAATTAATTATGGGATGATGTATTTCTGTCATAGTGTACTAGACAAGAGTAACAATGAGCTTTGTGCTGTTCTCTGGTTCTTTTTTTTTACACATAAACAACAAGGTTTTTATTCTATTATTTATATAAAACTGTTCTTTATTTCTCAATGACTGCTAAATTCTTTGCTTCTTTTTTTGTTGCTTTTCTTCGCCTTCTTCTTTTTGCCCTCTAATGAAGACGGGAGTGATGATGACCACGGAGAAGGTGCCCCCCCCTTTCTTTTTTGCTTTTGGCCATTGGCCATAGGTGTCAGTTACTTCCTGATAAACGGACACCTATGGAACTATGAAATAGTTCTCCTGATAATTTCTGTCACATTTATAAATTATTGTGCTATGCTTTTATCTAAAATTAAAAAGTCAAAATGCATCCAGTCAGCCAACTACTTGAAACAGGGTATGAACAAAATAGGTTAAATGTTATAAGCCTCATGAAGATGGTCCTGTTGATATGAAAGTATATAGTCAGGCTTGCTGGCACTGGCATCATCTGGCTGCTGATACTTCGTTAGAAAGAAGGGAATGAAAAAAAATAAAATCTGAATATTGTATTGACAACTCAAGTTTAGTCCTTCAGTGGATCATCCTCTGTTACTGACAGTAATAAGGGGAGTACTGGCCTCCTCAGTGGTCAGGAGGAACGGCAGAGCTGTCATAGCAGCTTTCGGATTAGTCCGACTACGTGTCTCTACTTTGAATGCATCACACAAAGAAAGCATTTCAGCACCAACAGACAAAAGCGGGCAGGCGAGAAAGGAAATGTTATTGCAGGTTATGCAGTTTACTTTGGGCAATTATGAATCGCCCACCGTAAGAAGTGCTGGTATACCATAAAGAGTCACAGTAGTAAATAAAAGTGAGTCAAAGAAAGCAATGAGCACCAGCCCACTTTAAACAGCCAGTATGCTCTCATTCTGTTGTACCTTCATTTAAGTATGAGCAGGAACTGTTAAATATTTTATCTTATGACAAAATTGAACCTCAAGTTCAGATGAAATACATGGCAAGTGTTGGAAAATTATAAATCACAGGCTGTATTAGGTAGAGATATCCAATATAACAGAAGAGGCTTACAAAAATAAGTAAAGCTTATTTATAAATGCAACATTACAGTCAACATTCTTATTATTTAGAGGAATTAAAACATGCTGTTCTTACCTTCTCATAGAGTACGGAGGCTGGATGTATCTCTTTGCAGTCAGGAGAAATGCGACTATCTTGGCACAGGTAACAGGGACAACCCAACAAAAGGAACCAGTTTTCTTGCATTCTTTGCTGAACAGGTCTGTTTACATATGGACCGCAGTCTCTTTACCTCTGTGTCACGATGGTGACGCACATTTAAACCCCAAAGGGGGTATGAGCACATGTCCCTTTGTCCTCAGACTCCTTTCGCTTAAAGTGTAGATGTGCACTGTTATTTCCTGTTATTTGACCCTTGAGTATTTTATTTCTTTGATTGCACAACATAAAAAAAAAGGAAAATCAGTTTGAATCTGTAGTGGGTTATATAAAGGGCTTACCTGTCATTTATAGCTGCCTGTAGGATGTATGCCAGCCTTCTTTTATGAATAACGCGCAATAGATCCTTTTCACAGCCGACATTTTGACTTGGGAAAGCAGGAAAGGCACAGGCAGACTTTCTAACATTAATAATAGCTGCATTCCATTTAGGTGGATTCGCTCCTGGGCTCTGGTGTTGTGCATGGTCACTCACTGACGTGGCTTCCTGGGATATTTAATAGAATGGAGCCATCGTTAACGTCACTAGTCACACCTGTGCTCTTACTGCTATGACAATCAAAATGTCTGCTGCGAAAAGGGTCTGTTACGCAGCCTTATCCAATTAGAGGTAATTGTTTTGGTTAAACAAGTGTGCCTTTTTTTTTTTTTTTAATTCGCTCTAATTTAAATTACAGTTTAGCCCACGCAAGTTAGAATGAGGAGATTTCAGTTTAAATCAGCATGTAGACAAACAGCTCAAAATACTATATTAACTCACATTTTAAGTGTTGCATCATTGCAAGCATTTAAATGTAGTTTTGACTGAATAAATGCAATCTAATTAATAGACTCTAGGTCCAGCTCGGATGCTGTATAATGCTATATGAATGTTTTCTACGTCTGGACTTGTATAAACATAGGAAATCTGATCTGATCTGAGATTTATTGCCGCTGCATGATACACGTCTAGGGTTTTAGCCAGGTATACCTCATAAACTGGCAACCGAGTCTATCACTGTCAGTAAACTACTCTTTGCACAGCTGCTGTAGGTAGACATTTTAAGTAAGCATTGAGTTACACTCGTTGTGTTTACATACACAGCGAGTTACTTTGCCTTTGTGTCATTTGAATACAGG